>NC_048430.1:12134567-12144484 GCF_013103735.1 Etheostoma cragini
ACACACACACACACACACACACACACACACACACACACACACACACACACACACACACACACACACACACCTCATCTATTTTCTCATACTAATGACACATGTAGGCTACGTTTGTTTGTGTGGAAAGCCCGCTTTAATGAAGCAACTGTAGGAAGGCGTTCAGAACTATCAACAGATGAGCGCATCAGCGCACACACGGGGCAACAAACGCACGTTAATAAGCGGTTTAATTTAAAATGTTTAATGTCCCGCTTGCTTTGTTTCCGACCGCAAATCAGAAAACTAGGGAGACTCGTAACCTCCAGGGCTGATGTTATGAAATGAATAACGTCGGGGTTAAAATCCCATTTCAGGTGAGAAACCAATAAACTTGGCTTTCAGTTTTTAATTGAGACGCCACACACACTGTGTACAAAACTTAAACTTATTCCACCAACTTACACACACACAATCCATGTTGCTTTAAGTGCGGACACACAAAACACCTGGCCATGGTCTAAATTTAGGAGGGTCATCATTTCCCCTGGCCAGATGCTGCAACACGCTGCTTTTTGGTCACGATTTTATCTCTGTGAACATGAACTAGTGCCGCCCTTAGTTTTTATGATGTTAAAGCAGAGAATGATACACGGCCCTGGAAGGAACAAGTCTGACTAGTTGGGCCCGATGGGAAAACAAGGCTACATCTGGCCTTAACAAATACACCTGTGCTTTTGGAGCCTAATGCATAATGTAAGAGACCATATTAGAAATAGATAGTGGGGGGAAATGGGACAGAGCTGGTAGCCGGCCTGGCTGATTATCGGGGCTGATATTTGGCAGTTTGCAGACCATCTGTATCTGTGTTTTATTCTCCTGATAACCGATAAAGTTAATTAACTCTACAGTGCACTACTTTGACTCCGCTGCCGCTCTGGTAGCAGGTTACAACTCCAGGACGCTATTTATGTTTTTCTTTATTCTTTTTTCTTTTGGACTGTGTTTTATGTTTGAAATTTCAGTTTTATTAAATAATTGCGTTAAGTATTTAAACTTTTGTTTTGGAGCTTGCAACGTTCCAAACATGTTAATTTTGACAAAAAAGATTTTCATTTTACTGTAAATGCAAATCTGTTCTAAATATTGGTTACCAGTGTCAGTAACTACTATCCATATTGGCCCTGAAAAAACAGGATTGGTCCATCCCTAATTAAAAGTAGTAATACGCATGTAGACGTACAGAAATAATAAGTTGTTTTCTTAAATGCCCCTGCCGACAGACGTTCCCTGAATCTTGTCGTCTCTCCAGTTAGACACTCATGGATGTTTGTATTCTTCGGTTTCACGCCATCCGCATGATATAAACTTCATCGAGACGCCCACTCGCTCGCTGTGAATTCTCTAGACAATGAGCTGCTCTATTCACATGCGGGCTCACTTGGAGATTTCACGGACGTTGTACTCTGCAGCTGGCAGGGTAAAGTCTGTGTCATGTCTGGTCCAACTGATTTGGACGTTCTCACATACAGGTCCTCTGGGTCACGTCTAGATAAGTTCAGGGCTGTACTGCGTGCTTGGAAAGGGCTTTACAGAGGGGGGAAAAAGGCAGCCTTGAGCCCCCCCGCACACGAAAAAATAAGTTATTTCAAAAATATTCAGTAGCACAGGCAAATGATTCGCAAATGGATAAAGTGGTTCACTTTCCACTCTTGGATTTAACTATTAATTCAGTGTTCTTGTCATGATTTCGGTCAGCCAGCCAGAGTAAACATTAGTTTTAGTCAGCTATTAGGACAGTTTGTAACGGCACAGTTCGCCTTTAAGTTCAAGTTTCAGATTTTACATAACGTTTTTTGAAAAGAAGAACCCTTTACTATGTCTTCTAATGATTAACTGTGTCTAGAAAAGGCTAAATGTTCATGTCTGAGTTATACTCCAACACGAGAACACATTAATCAATAATGAAAAGACTTGTTAGTTTTGGCCCATATTGTGCGTGTGTAAATGATGGAACACAATCAGAGGAAAACAATCTGATAATTAATTGCATGCCAGAGGGAAAGGTCTCTTAATCTCTTTCAATCCATTACGGGGCGGGGGGGGGGGTCAGCGGTCAGGGCCGACTCAAAAAACCTCAAAAAGCCTTCAGCAGCTGGGAGGGTGGCTTGGTGACGGATAGTGGGGAAGTCAACTGGTTAATGCAACTGGTAAATGTTAGTTTTCCCCAGTTCAATAGGACAGACCACAGAGAGCCCGGTCTGACGACTGAGTTCAGATACCGTTTCAAGACGAGTTTGATGTTTAGCAGTGCTGAAACTGAATCATCGGCTGATGAGGATTTTTTTCTCCTTTTAAACCCAGAGCCGCTTCATCCTTGCCATATCGATGTAACCTTACACTGGTTTGCAACAGGATCAATGTCTGTGGGAATCTTGCTGCAGTGTACAAAAAAGGAGACAGAATGTGAAAGCATAGCACAAGACTCGATATATCCATCTATGAGCCTCGGTGGTGGATATGTACAGAAATCTAAATTACCGACTTTTGAATCTGAGTATGCGCTCCACAGCCAGGGGTTGATTGCTTGGGTTGCATTCAGATCATGTCGGAGGGAAGAGGAGAAACAGGACATGGGCTTGTCGCTTCAACTTAGACCCATAAATACTCATTAACTCAAAATTGAGACGGTCATGGGGTCAACCGGTCATACGGCAGGCGAATCTTGCTGTTATCAACCCATATAAAATACACAGCAGATAATGCTTGCTTTGAGGGTGAATAATTAGATGCATTAGCAAGGATATGATGGATTGTTTGGGTTATTTTTCAATGCACGAGTTGACACCAAATGGGAAACCTCAATGCTAAACAACTTTTTGACAATCACCACTAAGTTTCCTCTGCTTTTGGCACATAATCACATTAAATCTGACAGGACCTGAATGTGCCATAACTTATGAGGCAGCGCAGTAAATATTTACCTATTTGCAGTTCAAGCTAACATGAGATCTAAGGCAGAGATCGCATTTCACACAGACGACCCCGGGGTTCAACACCCGCCCGCTGCAGTGCCGCATTATCGTTTTCCTTGGAAGAAAAACTGTCACTTTCAAGTTCAGCAGAAAGGCGTTATTTTAATACTCAGCTCAAAGTAGCAAAACTTACACAAGAAGCCCATTTAATATCCTGTCACATCAACACTTTGGCAGACAACCTTGACCCACCATGTGTCACGGCAGCATTAACACATGCCAGCATGGATCATAACACAGTGCAGCTGCTGGATGCAACACTAAACAAGAAAGAATTTCACTTCTATGCTGGCTTAATTATGCAACTTTGATTTAACTTGTGAATATCCAGAAACCTGTAAAGGGAATCCCGGTAACTGCATGTGACAATGCTTAACAACACTAACAGCACAAATATTTCAATCTTGTCAGAAAATTGAAGAAATGCATTCGTACAAATGCTGAACTTTTTGCTGGGCACAATTTCTTTAAACATAATCCAGGGCTGCAATGATATATATATCATGAACAATGATATATCATATATATCCAGTTTTTTGCCCTTTTTCCGAAAAAGACGATATTCCGACTAAGCTGTTTTACATGGCTAATGAAAGAGAATATTACACGATACATGCAGTCGTGCAAAATGAGAGTTCTTTTTCAAAGTTTACCAGCAGTGGCGGACTTGTTGGACCGTGTGAACACAGCGTCCCTCTTTAATTCCTTTAACCAGCTTCTTGAAAAGGTCGGCGTAGCGATGTGTGCTCTATATAAATAACAGATTTTCCAGACTATAAGTCACACTTTTTTCACAGTTTAGCTGGTCCTGCGACTTATAGTCAGGTAAGACTTGTATGTCTACATAATATGTGTAATTTAACATGTTTTTATGTGTTAATTCATAATGAAAACATTACCATCTACAGCTACGAGAGGGCGCTATAGGCTTGTGACTACTTTATGCTGCTCATGAAGACAACTGAGAAAGATTGAAAACAAATAAAATGCCCCCTCCAAAAAGCAAATCCTATTCTGTAGATCACAAACTACAGGTAGAGATTTTTGATAAATAATCGGAAATGTCGATTTAATGACTTAGTGTGTAAAGGACAACAACAGAACAGCTGGAACAGTCTGTTGAGTTCAGAAAATGACATCACTTTACTCTAATGCAGCCTTTAAAACCCAGGAAAAGACAATTCTTAATATATTAGGATTTTACGATATCCAAAATCTAGGACGATATCTAGTCTCATATCGCGATATCGATCTAATATCAATAGATTGCCCAGCCCTACTATCATGTAAGAACATCTTCCCATCTAGAAGACTGAAACCAGCATTTAGAAGGTTGGCATTTTGGCCTGAAGCAACAGCTCATCAATCCAAACTCTTGCTAGTTTTGTTTAAGCTCCCTTGCAGTTCTCAGTTTAAGATCGTTGTGATCTGGAAATGGGATTTGGTGACTGGACCAACTCGATGCTGGTTGCTGTCTGGAGAGAGATGGATGTAACCAGCACCAGAAGACAAAAAACACCAGTCTCGCTTGCGTTAACGGCGCAACAACTGCAGTTGTGGGTAACAGAATCCAGCGTTACAGAACTTTTTTATTTTCCAGTTTTGACAGAACTTCAATAAAGTACTTTAAAAATAGATTTTTGTCTAATTTACGTACTTATTGTGTAGTGCAAAGTCAATGCTGAGCCGCGAAACAACTGCAGTTTTTGGCAAACACAATCCTCTGCATTTTGAAGTCTTGCAAATAGAAATCTATATATCTTGAATATGTTGCCATGTCGCTATAGGCCTCATCAAACGAAAGCACTCTGGGCGAAGTGCCCTGCCCCTATCAGACGCTTTCTCTGTGTCGTCTTGAGCTGTGCCAATTCAAATTGGATTTCATGGAAGATAATTATTTCACCTCAAGTAGGAAATATTCATTTCCTCCACTTCAGACAGTAATGAGCGAGTGGAATAATCATCTGCTGCACTGTGCAATAAAGACAGCACCTGGCTTACACTCCAACCAACCCCAACTATTACCCTATTTAAGAAGCCTTCTAATTTCTACTTAAATGCTCAAAGACACCCCAGGGCCCGCTGACTGGAGATTTTATTTCACCCTTTTCATTTCTTTAGTCTTAATTGGAACTGCTTTTATTAAAAGGTACACTGGATATTTCATAACCAAGGTCATTCCTACTTCCAGACAGCAAAGGATACGGGTTTTGTTGAGATGTACAAGCACGCAAACAATAGGCAGTAACATCTGGAATTTTAAAAGAAACTTTTTTCTCCGATAAAAGCGGTGCACTCATCCAGTAATCCAATATCTGCTCATAAACAACAACAGGGAAATATCATGCCTCCAGCTAGATTTTTCTTGTTTTGTTTCACAAATTAATCTTTTAACACGTACCACCTCTGTGGTTACGCTAGGCCGTGCCTGCTGTCAATCCCAATCAGGTCTAATCAACAGATAATGCAAAGTGAAACTACTGCATCTTACACTTTTATTTAAGCTACATTTACACATTGCTTATTTCTGGTTTAAGGAGTGTCTTCTACTATGTTTCCCCCTCTCATTCTCCCTGCTCTGGTGTTTCCCCCTCTCATTCTCCCTGCTCTGGTGTTTCCCCCTCTCATTCTCCCTGCTCTGGTAATCCCCCCTCTCATTCCCCCTGCTCTGGTGTTTCTCCAACTCATTCCCCCTGCTCTGGTGTTTCTCCCTCTCATTCCCCCAAGATATCCCAAATTTAAGACAATATCTAGCCTCATACTGTATATATATATATAAGATATAATATTGATATATTGCTCTGCCCAACCCTACCTAAAATTCACAGTGATTTTAACATTACATGCTTCAGAGTGATGCACTCTTCTTTCTTTACACTGATGTTTAGATTGTGTTTGTATAAAAGTTTAGTCTACTGGCGTGGGGGTCAAACTCAACTTCATTACTGGAAACCACACTGGAAAGTAAGAATCACAATGTAAATGTAGAGTTTATTGAATCCAAATATCTTTGACTGGATTACTGCATGTCTCATCTAGTCTTACAGTTTCTAGTTTATACAAAAAAACTGAACTATCTACTGGTGCAAGGATGCCTTTTGGTGTTGAACACCCTCTACAAGCAGATCTCCCAATCACATCAGAGGAAATGCCTTCCATGCTCTGCAAGGAAAAGAGCCCTCCTGGGTTGACCCTCTAGTTTATTATCACCTCACCGACCCGGCTGACATGCATTATGCATCCACCCCTGGGAAATGAGCATGCATGAAGAATGTTCACCGGCACGAAGGTTGAAAATTGCTCTGCTGCAACGAGGTTTAACAAGTTTATTGTTATCATAATAAACACTGTAACAACTGATGGATGTGCTCTGGAAATAAGGGACATGTGAAGCAAACTTTCCATGACCTTGTAGAGCAACTATGCTTTACTTTTACTCATTATAAGTGATCATGACAGGATTGGAGATAAAGGCTTTTTGAACCCTTTGAAGGTAGATTTTTATTAGGGATTAGGGATTGACCAAACATCGGCCTGGCCCATTATCGGCCGATATTTAGCACTTTGCAAATTAATCGTATCTGTGTTTTATTTGACCGATAACCCTGACCAATATATCATTTATAATGGCCGATTAAAAAAAAAAACATGTTTGACCGTCCGTTTTAAAAACATTCATTCATTAGAATTGTTTATAATGACAACTAAATGATTCTGATAAATGAATATTTGAAAAACTAAAACAGATGGTCAACCATGTTATGAGCATTAGCGTTGCAGAGTCTGTCCACCAGAGGACGCTCTACAACGTCCCTGTTAGTGATGGCGTTGCAGAGTCTGTCCACCAGAGGACGCTCTACAACGTCCCTGTTAGTGATGGCGTTGCATAGTCTGTCCACCAGAGGACGCTCTACAACGTCCCTGTTAGTGATGGCGTTGCATAGTCTGTCCACCAGAGGACGCTCTACAACGTCCCTGTTAGTGATGGCGTTGCATAGTCTGTCCACCAGAGGTCGCTCTACAACGTCCCTGTTAGTGATGGTGTTGCATAGTCTGTCCACCAGAGGACGCTCTACAACGTCCCTGTTAGTGATGGCGTTGCATAGTCTGTCCACCAGAGGACGCTCTACAACGTCCCCGTTAGTGATGGCGTTGCATAGTCTGTCCACCAGAGGACGTTCTACAACGTCCCTGTTAGTGATGGCGTTGCATAGTCTGTCCACCAGAGGACGCACTACAACGTCCCTGTTGACAACACTGATTATTTTTTTTGTTAACAGGACTTTAAGTTTCATATCTTAAGTTTGTATTTTTATATACTCAATTTATCAGAACTTGAATATGTTTTTGAGGTTCCTCTGTTCTGTTGTGACAATAAAACCAATTATCATATTTTAGTGAGAACTCATAAATACCTACAATTAACTAATGTTAGGAAAATCTGTTTATGTTTTGTAACGTGATTCTGGATTTTCTTTTTAAATATACAGTATATCGGCCGACTTATCGGCATATCGGATTTTTAAATAACCAAATATTCGATATTATCGGCCTTAAAGATCCTTTATCAGTCGGGCTCTACTACTTAGGCTCCGATACAGCCTTGTACGCCGTCTGCAATGCCTGCAACCAAAGTGGAAAACGCGCTACACTATGAGACTAGCTGCACCCGAGGCGGGGCACGCCAATGTGACGTCAAAAGGACGGAGATCTCGCACACCTGTCTTTTGTTTTGACTGTGTAAAAACTTTGGAAAGTTTCAGTTCCATTAAATATATATGCGTGAAGCATTTTTTTAAATTGTTGTTGGAGTTTGTAACTTTCCAAATTGTTCATTTCGACCTAAATATTTTCTTCTTTACGGTACAGTAAATGCATCATCAGTTCCATTAGCTACTAACTGGTTTCAGTATTGGCCTTGGAAAACCAGAATCGGTTGGTTGATCCCAATTTTCTATTATTATTATTAATATTATCTATGTTATGGTGCTCCCAACTTGGGTTTTAGACTGATTATTTCCACTCCACGTCTCAACCAATTCTTCACATCATACCCCAGCTAATGTCAGAATTGACTTTTGTAGTTGATTACATATCTGTCTATACTACAAGTTGGGAGGCAACAGGGCAAACATACAGTCCCGTATTGGTCCTTCTGTTCCCCTAATGAAATCAAGCATAAAACCCCAATTTGGACCGTTATGTCACACCAGGAGCCCCCATGCCCCATCTTAGGCTCATGGCTGACACCTGCAACATGTACAATGCATAACAACATATGGAGGATGCAAAGGCAGAGAGGGCAGAAATGATGGCAGTGTGGGATTTCCCACCTTTCCCCGCAGAACAACCAGCCGTGCACTGCACTCTGCAGAGGTAACGGGAAGCATTTTCAGTGAAATTCTCCACCTCCGACGATAAACCATGCATAACCCCCCCCCCAACCTCCCCACCCCACCTCCACACCCACCTGAAGAGCAGGAGATGAGGAACACGGCGAAGGCCAGTTTGGTGGCGTCTCCCATTTTCCATCCGAATCTGATCCTCTGACTAGAAAGAGAATGGAAAAAACAAAACTAACAACAAAAATAATCTCAAATTCAAAGAGTCAAATTAAATGTCTTGCTGGTGCACAGAGCACTGTCTCTGCAAAAAGGGCATCTTTAAAAAAAATGTCAATATCGAGACTAAATCCACAGTATCCCAGGTAATGCAAGCCTCCAAAAAATATTAAAGAAGAGGTGGAAAAGGAGGGCGATGAAGAAGAAGAGAAGAGGAGGGGATGATTGGAGGTATTTCCAGGTTTACAGACAAGCAATGGATGGCGACTTGTTGGCATTCGAGCCAGGGCTGTCATGTACTTGCAAGATCTGCAGCATTGTTAAACAGACGTGTTCACCTGTGCTTGTTGGTGTTTGACCTGTTATTTTCAGAGCCAGCGGAGCAGAGAGCCGAGCCACAGCCGGGCAGGGCTAACATCCATCGGACTGCAAATCAAGCGCACTCCGCTCTCCAATCAAACTTCTCCTCGACAAGCTCAGTCGCATAGCTTTACAAAAAAAAGCTAATTGAAAAATAGCATTTCAAATCTCCTTCTAAGAAAACAGGAGGTTCAAAAACACGTCTTGTTGTTGTTATATTCCGTGTAGAAATCCTCAGTTTCGCCCGACAGTCCGGCGGGGCTGCCCGGCCACAACCACAGCTCCGTCCGCTCCAACAGGAAAACAACATATAACGATGTTAGCCCTCTCCAAAGTCGGCTAAACAACCTTCCCCCGTCGAATTGAATTGAATGAACTAGTGGAAACACTATCATACGTTAGCAACAACGCATAAAGCTGCCGTTAATCCGTTAGCTAAAGCAGCTATCGAGTTCAGGACGAGCTGCTTTTCCCAAGTCCTCGCCTCCTCTGGTCGGGACAATTTCAAGATGGCGTCACTGACCACGTCAAGTCAATCACATTCATATGTGAAGCTTCCGGTGAAGCGTTCCAAAATAAAATGTTATACTGGAATGTGTGATGGGCCATGTAATGCACTCAATCTATTTTAACTGTATGTTAGACAAATTATCAAGGTGATGTATGGCAGATGCTCACAATCTTTTTCAGCCAAGGACCCCTTACAATATAGGGAATATACCGGGGACCATTCATCACAATCAGAAAGGTTGTTTTGCCAAAGTTACATTCATGAGGCATTTGCCTTGTGGGTTTCTACATACATGAACAAACAAATATATTAAACGCTAGGACAGCAAATACTGGGGCTCTTGACATGATGACATTGGCACTAACAGGTGCTAGGAATTTCATTTTATTTTACAATTTTACTGGAGCCTTAGAATGATGATTTTTGGATGTTCTGAGGCATCTGATCATGAACTATAAACTATTAAAAAAAACA
>NC_048430.1:12144584-12167774 GCF_013103735.1 Etheostoma cragini
TTATATATATACATATATCTATATATACACCAGTCCAAAGTTTGGTGTCACTTAGAAATTTTCATTGCACTCCATTATAGACAGAAGCAGTTTATGAATTATATGATGTGCTTACATAATTGCAAAATGGTTTTCCAGTTTATTCTCAGTTTTTTCTTTTTAAATGATATCAGATTAGTAAACATAAAGAGCCTTTGGAACATTATTATTATCATAATAATAATAATAATAATAATAATAATAATAATAATAATAATAACGTGGACTTTATTAATTGGATGAATGGTTTCTTAAAAAAGGGCAATGAAGATGTTAAATTGAATACCAACCCCCCACTCAAATTAGCTGGTATTCTGTCTACAATGGGGTGGTATGGAATATATACATATGTACTTTGCTTGTGAAATATTTGTAGAAATTAAAGGAGTATCGCATTAAATGTCAAGAACTATGCACAAATGCTTTCAATATTTTTTTTATTTTTATTTTTTCGTTATTTTCACGTTTTCACTATTGTTTTGAAGCCATAGTCAGTTCATTTCCGGTAGAAGCGTGACCCACTTTCGTCGACTTGATGAAACCGCTTTACGAGCTAGGGATTGTTTTTATTCGTGAAGGCTGCTCGTTTTGGACTCATGGCGTGTGCTGTTGCAAAAAAAAGAAAAAAAAAAGAAAGAGGGGCGGTCGGAATCTTTTCAAAATAAGAAACGAACAAAACATTGTGTACCACGTACTGTCATCGCATATTGAGGGCTACAATCACACAATCGTGTGTGTGTATGTGTACATTAAGCTATAGTATACCACCATGTATTATTAAGCATATGCTTTTTCCCCGTCCAAAATATGCAGCAAACATAAAGAAAAGCTATATAGGAGATCCTTCACAGCATAGTGATGTTCCATTGAGGGTTTAGGCAATAAAATAGATTTTACCTTTGATCAACAGCATGCTCATTATTCTGTAGCCTGCCACTCTATGTAGGTCAACACATATATTGCACCCACATATAGCCGCATGCTGCAGTATGTGCTACTATACGGTCACATATCAGATTTCAACATGGGTTTGGTGTTCAGTAGCCTAATAAATGCTGAGAATACCATGAAGTACAGATATAGGCTTTGGCCCATTCCCAAATCTTTGTGACACTAATCCCTCTAATAGCCTGGAGCAGATCTCCAACCATAAGCGCTGCTCAAGCATTAGGAGGTCAAAGGTCTCAGGGGGATTTCTCTGCCAAGCTGGAAGCTGAGTCACCTGTTTCTGTATTGGAGGGTTTGGCTTTCATCTTCAGTAAAACACACAGATCTGTACATGGCTTAATGGTTGGCGCTTTAGGCACTAACAGGGGCCGGGTGAGGAGCTCAGTTCTTCTAGATGTTATTCCCCTGGCAGTGATGTTTGAACTCTCATCACAAATGAACGCTCTCTCTCTCTGTCTCTCTCTTTGTGTCTTAGCTCTGTCCATTTGTCAGATTAGGCTACTCGCTGAAAAAACATAAGAACCAAAAAGCAATCAAAAACATCTCATATCAAGACATTACATTCACTCCATAGGTGTACTTTACGGGGGAAGAGGTGGGGATGGGGGGTACACATTCCAACAATAATCAAAACTGGCCAGTGCAACCCCCCACGATATCTTATAATAATTTCCTTTACACAAAGTAAGACATTTTGCACCACAACGTGACGCAGGAAAGGGTCAAAATCCTTGCAGAAAATCCACCAGAATGCAGGGAAGTGTGTGATATGCTGAGCATTTCAATTCTGTTCGGAAGTGGAGAGCTCGGCCCCTCCCCCAACATTGAACTCAAAGTAACACCCTTTACTTACATCTTAATAAATACTATTTGAGTAGGTTGTGCATACTTGTACATACGTTTGTACACTGTTTCCTTTTATTATTGCATCAACATCATTTAAAACTACAACACCGACGCATCCAAGGCTATTGCATTGATTAAGTCAGCAAAGAATTATATTGAATTAATTCCTCAGACAAATTAGTCCTTTCACTAAGGTAAATTCCACACATGTGACCTATTGTGTTAATAAAACCTTTTCCGATTTCCGGTTGTAATGGTCCAACCTAAATGAAGGACCAGCTTAACTCCAGGACCATCTTATGGCACAGCACGCTATCAGCTAAGTACACACTGTGCCCTGTTTCTCTGGCCTTGCTGAGCCTCCGTGATGCGTTCACTTGTCGTCACTCAGCTCTGTTAACCTCTTTGTACAGTAAGTTGTTCCGAGGTCACTGTAACCAACCAGCTGCAGAGCTGCAGGCAAATATTGTCACATTGCCTTGAAAAAGAAGAGTCTCCTGAACTGTTCAAGTCTTTTATTAGTCTACACTTCTTTGTTCTTGCAGAGCATAGGTGTAGATTTCAGGGGGGCCGCTTCTGCAAGGACTGAGTCTTGGTACATGGGGCACACAATCTACTGGGTGAGCTATGTGTCCCAGGACGCCCCGCGTTGTTAACAGTTTTATTTTATTTTAGAAATTTGTTCCCAAAAAACAATTTTTTGTGTGTGTTCCTTTCAGCACTTTTGATGTTTTTTTTTAATGGTGTTTTTGAACGTTTTGTGGACTGTTTCTTCTCTTTGTCCATGTTTGTTTTGCAAAAAGTTTCCAAAAAAACCTGAACACAGAACCCTGCAAAGATGACTTGCATTACACTCATGTGGAAAAGGGTGGTGCTGGTTGGGGTTGTGCATTGATTTGTCTTCCTTTGAGTGGGGGAAGACCCACCGTTCTTGGCCCTGGAGATTTACTGCCCAGCTAATCCCATTACTCAACTATCAGATGCCAAATCCCCTCTAATGGCATTACACGTGCCAGTTTTACGTATGATGATGCTCGCTAATGAGAGCTCAGCAGATATACCTTACTGGAACCAGTGGCCCTCATGCATAGCACAGCCCCGTGGCTCTGCAGCTTAATGGACTCAGTATTGAGTGTCGAGGGAAGTCAAATTTATTGACAAAGTGCTTTTAACAAAAAGCAGGTTGCTTGCAGAGTGTATTGCAGAGCAACAAAGGATGTAAATATGTCTAAAACTGCGAGCGCACGAACGGAAATGTTGAGGGTTGAGGGTGGAGGCGGCGTGGGGGTTGTGCGTGTGACAAAGGGAGCTGCAGAGGACAACACCGAGGACAAGTGGACACTTTGCCATGCATGCATGAATGATGAATGATCACTGGCAGAATGGAGATGGCAATTCATGCATTTAAATCATGGCGTCCTTGGCTACGGCAGCGTTGGAAAAGGTTGTTTTCTTAAAGCTACAGTACGTAGATTCTGTCGCCCCCATGAGGAATTCTGAGTAATGACAACACTGTCAGCGCATCCACGTGATACAAGCGTTCTGTGATCACGCATCACCCCTACCCCTCCTCCCCACAGTTGCTAGTCGCCAAGGAGGACACGGAGGAATAAAAAAAACTCAATGGAGTCATGCAAGTTCATGCTAGACATATATATCTGACAGACAGATTCCCACCCCTTATATTCTCCCCACACTCTTCTAATAGTCTAATTAACATGAAACATGGCTCTAAACCGGAAATCCCTTTAATGGATGTTCCCGCAGTTTTCCTTCTGATGCTAAATGGACACTGACCACTGAGATGAACACGTTGTTTAGCGAGCATGAAAACCGCAGAGAAAATAGGCGGCCGAGTACATGAGCAAAAATAGAATCAAAGTTTACATTAAAGAGACAGTGAAGTAACATTTCCTACAGTGTGCACTCCACCAGGCAGCGGTCCAACATCCAACCAGCAGCTCCTTGCGGGCCAAAAAACTATTTAGAACCTTTTTTTTTCAGATTCTCCAGCATCTCTCCCCTTACCCCTCATGCCTGATTTAACACTTGTCATTAAAACAACAATAGCATCAGCATGTTGTTTGGCGTGTCCGTCGAAGAAATAATCAGATCCCTAAGTAAAATTACTAATAACACATTTTAAAAATACTTTGTCACAAGTAACAGTCCTGCATTGGAAATGTCACTTAAGTCAAAGTCAGGAAAATGTATTAAAGTAAAGAAGAAACCTCCCACTTTAGAAAGGATCCAAACAGTTGTGTACGTCAACATTTGGACTTCAGTGCAGGACCAGAGTAAGTGTACTCAGTTACATTCCACCGCTGGTCTGCACAAAGGCGCTCCAGCTTTAATACAAGCCTCTCTTTTTGCCTCTTAAGCGCCCAGGAAAATGATTTATACGCCTGCTTTGGGCTTGTCGCGATGCCACTCAGAGCGATTTATCTTGTCTTGGCTCTGGCCCTCTGTGTAGCAGGAGCCAGCCAACCTCCCCCCTCCCTCCTTTCTGTTGTTTCAGCATGAATGATCTTTTCCATTGACAGCTTTGTTCATCCCGCAGGCAGATCTGCACCTGTAACCAAAGCCCGGTGGATACCGGCCTAATTACCGTTCTCATCTGGCACCCAGCTGCCTTCCTTGTCCTCGCACGAACCCATGCAGCAAAACCACAGAAGGAGGATGCATCAGAGAGCTTAAAAAACACGTATCTCCAGAGCAGTACAAGCCCGGAAGAAAGTTATTTACCTTAGCGACAAGTAGCATGCAAGATGCTAACGAGAGCCTTGTGTAATGTCAACACAGTAAAAATAAACCTACTTAACGAAGTCGGTTCACTGCTAGCTACAAGTTAGCATCACACACACCAAAGACTGTCAGTTAAATGATGTTTTAAGCTAACGTTAGCATCAAAAAACCATAGATAGCTGCAGCGTTTCTGAAAGGATTTCAATCTTCTGGTATTTTTTGTAATGAGAAAAGTTTATTATTTCATGGATTTAACAAATTTCCCTGAGCATGCCCAACTCACACCTGCACTCGACTCACATCTGCACTCGGCTCATATCTGCACTCGGCTCACATCTGCACTGGACTCACATCTGCAATGGATTCACATCTGGTCTCAACTCACATCTGCACTCGGCTCACATCTACACTCGGCTCACATCTGCACTGGACTCACATCTGGTCTCGACTCCATCTGGTCTCGACTCACATCTGCACTCGGCTCGCATCTGGCAGTGACAAATGTTTCAAGCATTGGCGATTTTAGACCCTCTTTAGGGGGGCTTAAGCCCCTTAAATTACATCTCAACCTTACTAAAAAATACAATTAAATAAATAGTATATACAGTATACATATCTATTTATACAGATATACACAGATGTATGTATATATATATTTTTTATTTTTTAAATCAATTTTAGGGGTTCAAGCTACTTTGTTACAGTCAATTAGCTGAAGTAAGAGTTTGTGACCTTGTCTGTTAGTGACAGAGGACAAACAATTACAGGTTCAAAGGGCTTTAATCAGCCCCTCAAGGAAAGGGTTAACAGGAACGAAGCGTTGGCCAATGGGAGGAGGCGGAGGCTGACGCTGTCGTTGAGTGACTTTCTCGGGTCAAATTTCCCGTATCAATGTTGCTTTTAATTACCCAAAATAACATGATTGATTCAACACAACGCTCCATGGGGTGATTTTGATGGATAATTTTGCGGCGTCTTATTTAATTTTATAGCATCTGAAAAAAACAATTGAAGTGGTTTTGAAATAGTAATGAGTAAAAGGACATATTGACATATTCCAATCTGTGATTATCCATCAACATCCATTCCTTTAATTTTAGTGTAAATAATTCCCAATTTCTGCTTTTCTAACTCAAACATTAGGTGTCAAATAAATTAAATTCCAAAAACAACTGTAAAATGATCGTTAAGAAGTTTCGTAGTGTCACGTTCTAATGAAACCCTGATCCTAGAATTGCCCCCAGAAAGTTCAGGAGGCAAAGAAGGAGAGGTAAATCTACAGTTACATCGTCAATCTTTAACAACAGTTGGCGCTTGTGTCACAGCGGCAGGTATCCCTGTCCTCCTAATCCCCCAGCAGAATCTGCAACAGCTCCTGTTTATACACCGAGGCATGCGAGAGCTGTCAGCGTCTCGAGCCTACCAAACATCAGGATGACTGGAGGGTGAAATGAGCTGCCATTTGCACGAAAGGTTGACGGGTTCAATGCCAAACAAATAAAATAAAACTCAGCACCCAGCGAAAGGCAGAGGAAAGTGAAAGAACAGGTTGAATACCAGTATGATGGCGTGGAGCTGGATGTGAGGCACGTGGGCGTTGAAAAAATGAGAACGCAGCAACCTTCTCTGCTTGAATAAAGGTCACATAGAGAATATTTCCTCTATTGGAGTGACTATTTCTATCATGGATGATGCACGCTGCACAGCCAAACATTGCATGGTATGAACTCAAAGTAGGACAAACTTGTTGTGGGGCTTAAAGCTCTGGCATCAAATGCTTTTTATTCCTTTTTTGTTCAGACCACAATGCCCCGTGTACTCCAATCAAGGCCCGCTGCCACCGCATTTATATGCAAATCTTGACCTTTGCCAAGCTGCAAGATGAATACTGTACATCTCCTTGTATTTCCCTTCCATTCTTAGCCACTTAATTGCACTCGGATTTGCAGAATTCTCCTTCTGGTTTCTGCGTGTAGTCATTTCAAGTCACCAAGCAGCAGTGGCGGCGGCGGCGGCAGATCCAATGAGCCCTGATCAGTTGTTGAAAACTGGAGTTTGATGGTTTCAGGTTGAGTTCGACCTCTCCTGAAATGTGACTCATTTTCCTGTTTATTACACTCTCTTGAGAGAGTTGGGGAGGGGGGGGGGTACGTGGCGCTGACAGCTCTAAATTTAATACGCAGCAGCCCGTAAATACGCATCGGCATGACCAGGCTAGTTTGAAAGTAACACGTTAAAGCCGAGGCGGCCCCCATGCTCCGAGCATGACGTGACTCTTATGCAATCGCACAATGAGGGCCGGGGATATTTGGGGCATGAAACTCAATACTCCCAAACCTTTACAGACAAGTTGTTGCCAACGCTAAGCGAGACAACTGGCAGCTGTCCATGTCCAAAACAAGACAGGTCCAAGTTTAGCCGAGTTCATGAAGTTGATGAATTCTTTTATGAATTGGAGAAAAAAGTCTTCCAGCCACTGAGTCAATGAGTCAATATGTGTCGCACTTCATTAAGACTAGAAGACACCATTGGCACACATCTTTTTTATAATTAACAGTATCATATTCCAATACATAGCAACTAAGGTTTCAGATTTTATCCGTGAGGCGACAACATAATTAATGAAGGGATATTAAATTCTGTGTAATGTTCTGATATTTGTGTGATTAACAAAATGAGTAACGTAGAGAGTAATCACAGCTTCTGTGACCCTTCTTCACAGACCCTCTGAGGTCTAAGGGCCTTTTCTCCATTTTTACATATCTTCTTACTTAATTTACCGTTTAAGGGTATTTGCATATACAGTAGATGGATACATAGATAGATTTTTTTATTAATCACAAAAAAATGAGGAATTTTGGTGTTGCAGCAGCAAAATAGACACAGCACTTATACAGAATATACATGAAATAACAGGACAAGTTGGTGATAATTAAAAAAATGTACAACTGTTTAACTATAATTGATAAAGCTGTAGACAATGTAAATGTTGTGTCATGTTGTTGTGGTGTCTTGTCTACCACTCAGTGATGAAATGTTAAAAAGTTTTATTATATCTAACCCCAATTTGTTTCGCATCACAATTTGCAGACCAAACAAAGAGAAATGTGTGCAATCTCTTCTGAAAACACACATGCACTACCTTCAGTTTACCAAACTCACCAGCTGGGACCTGTGGCCCTCCTTTCTCCTTCTATGGTCCCATGTCTCTCAATAATAACTACATAATAACTTGAATCTTGACAACTTTGCTTTTTTCACTTGTTACAGCAGGGAAAGCACAGGTGTGGCTGCCACCATTACTGATGGCTCTCCTCCAGCTGTTATTGCATTGCAAAGCAGCAATTAATAATGGTATGAGAGGCCCACCTGCGCTTGACAAATCACCTTACTTTGGATATTTTAGATGTTTTTTTTTCTTATTTCATCACTCCGCAGGTGTAAAAATGGCTTTATGATGACATTGCTCTGTATTATTTTCGGGAATTTGTTTGACTTTAACCCTTGTGTTGACCTCAGGTCCAATTTGACCTGGTTTCTTTATTTTTAATATCAGGAATATTCAATATTTTTTTCTTTCAACCAAATTGCCTAAAAATAACCTGGATGCCAAACAATGTTCTTCAGGTAAACTCAATGATTACTGTCACCAAATCGTGGTTGTTTTATTGAATTGTATGGCATTAAAAAAAAAGTGACGGAAGAAATTACGAATAAGAGATGTTTTTGTATAATGTCGTAAAAATTAGGCTATGAATTTGAAAAAGTGTGGAAAAGAAACAGCAAAAACATCGGGAAAAGTGCCAAAAGATGACGGTTTATGGGAAGACAACACAAGGGTTATTAATATTTTCAGATGAACTTGACATGAGTCAAACTTCCTATCTTAGTGGATTTGATCTTGTTTTGATTTCTCCCGTATGGGTGCTATATCTTCTCAAAGATTAAAAATCCTTGATAAATCCCACAATGGGGACATTCACACTGTTCCTGTTGTATTTGATCAAATACACGGTTCACGAGATCACACAAGACTTGTGTGAATCATGGCCCGGACTCTTCTGGTCCTGCCTCAGGCTGACAGGAACTCTTCGTTGCTTGTTTGTGTTGCCACAGCAGCGCTTTCTAAAACTGATGATGTTACGGGATGCTGCCGCCATTAGAGAGAGTGTCACGTTGGGTTTCCCATCCGAGGTCAACATGTTAGTACTTGCTTCTCATTGTTTTACACATAGGTAACGGTCATAGACAGTAAAAGGAATGGATCAGCATCCCAATCAGCAGAGACTACTTAACATTAACTTAACTGCTAACTAACATGCTAGTTAACATTAACACAGGCACAGGCTAATTACTGCTAAGTAAAATGCTAGTTAACATTAACATAGGCACAGGCTAATTACTGCTAATTAACATGCTAGTTAACATTAAAATAGGCATAGGCTAATTACCGCTAACTAAAATGCTAGTTAACATTAACATAGGCACAGGCTATTCCTCTTAACTAAAATGTTAGTTAACATTAAAACAGGCTAATTACTGCTAACTAATATGCTAGTTAACATTAACATAGGCACAGGCTAATTACTGCTAACTAACATGCTTGTTAACATTAACATTGGCACAGGCTAATTACTGCTGACATGCTAGTTAACATTAACACAGGCACAGGCTAATTACTGCTAAGTAAAATGCTAGTTAACATTAACATAAGCACAGGCTAATTACTGCTAACTAACATGCATGTTAACATAACATAGGCCCAGGCTAATTCCTGATAACTAAAATGCTAGTTAACATTAACACAGGCACAGGCTAATTACTGCTAACTAAAATGCTAGTTAACATTAGTAATTAAACCTAAACAGCTAATGGAAGTCCATTAGCTTATTCCTCTACTATGTGACAGGAAGTTGCATGGTTATGACACAGTCGTTAGCCTATTTTTTTGCATATCTATTTTTATTTTTCCATATTGTGAGATCTAGGGTGTTATGTTTTGGTGTTTTGTCTTGTCTTATCATGTTAGTCTGTTTTCCTGTGTTTATTTCTTAGCCTGGTTTACGGTCATGTCTTATGGTTATTGTATGGAGTTATTTTTGATTTTGTCTTGTATATGTTCTGTTTCCCGTTTTATTTTGAAGTCTGTGTCTCTGTCTCATCTTGTCTTTAGCTTTACTTCCTGTGTTTGCCCGCTCCCATGATTACCTGATGTTTTCCCCCTGTTTCCCAGCCCCCATGTCACCTGCCTCTTGTTACCTCGGTACCCTCTGTACCCTCCTCTTGGTGCTTTCCTTGTCTTGTGTCTTGTGTTTTTGTCTCAGTGTTCCTATTTCTAGTGGTGCCTGTCCTTATTTGTTACTTTTTTTTAGATATCGCGTCTCCTGTTTTCTGGACACTTTCTATTGTGTAGATTTTGTGTTAATAAAACCTCAAGCTCAACTTTTGCCTGCCTCCTCTCTGCACTTGGGTCCACCACTCCATGCAGCTCATGACACAGGGTTGTACACTGTCTTGGTAACGACATGTTTCATCTGATTGTGACCTGTGTATATCACCACTTCCACCAGTGTTGTTTTTATTATATGTGTATTAGAACAGGAAACTGTAGACCGAAACAGCATTTATTTGTTCAGTTATTTGATTAGGACAATGCACATTAATCAACATTTCTGTGAATGCACCAGTGTTATAGCCAGATGGCTTATTTCCAACTGTAGTCCTAGTTGCCTGGCATGCGTGCCGTGTCTTTATGGTGGGAGGAAACCCACGCAAACACGGGGTGAACATGCAAACTCCACACAGAAAGGCCCTGCCCGGACCGGTGAGCAAACTCTGCAATGCCAACTTGCTGTGAGGCAGCAGTGCTAACCACTGAGTTTTTAATGAAACATTTACAGAACACTATTCTGTCTTAATGTGTATTTACTGTTGGAAAGCATAGAGGTTGGACAGAAGAAGTGTGTGTGTGTGTGTGTGTGGGGGGAGGGGGGCGGTGTAATTGCAGCGAGTTGGTTGTCAGCCTGTACTTCACATCCACTTGTGATGAGAATCTCGGTGAACACATGTTTACACGACTAAAAGTGGATGAATTACTGCCTCCTGTGTGTGTCCAATCAGACGGCACGGGGGACTATTCAAAGAGAGTAGTTGCTGGCTTAATCCTTGCGTGTGCGTGTGTATGTGTGTGCGTGTGTGTGTGTAGTCATAGATAACAGAGAGCAGTGTGACAGCACTCAACTGCACGAGGCTCCGCCAAGGACCTCCCTTGTCTCTCTCTCTCTCTCAATTTTTCAATTTCACTTTTTTAATTTTGTGTTGCTTTATTGGCATGACAAAAAATTCATCTGTTTTGCCTGTTTTTGGTTTGCATATTGGCTTAAGTGGTGAGGTTCATGTTCCATTTTTATTTTCCTTAAGGTGAAGTAGTACTAGTTTTTTTTTAATAGTCTTTTGGTTATATCTATTAGATTTAAACAGCGCCCAGAGGTCATTCAAAATCAAAGTTCCTTGTTCCTTAAAGGACTCTATTAAACCAATCCCATCTGGTTTTATGATGCTTTCTTTTATTCCCGGCCGCTACATCCAGTTCATCATCTCGTGACCCCCGAGATTTTTCTTTTGACCCTTTGTGACAGAAGATAAACTGGTAACCAAATGCCAAACATTATTTTGATTCAGCTTCCAGAATACAAGAAATTCTTCTTTATCATTGTAAATTGAATATCTTTTTGGCTTTGCACTGTTGGTCAGACCTTTTGATTTAAAAAAAAAAAAAAAGTGCTTTGGCTACATAGTGAGCGAAAGTCTGCAGCTTCTTGCTTGACTACACTTCCATAAGGATTTAGTTGTGCTGGAAGGAGCAGTGTAACCTTGTTTCGTAACCAAACTCCTTGCTTCTCATTTTCCTATCAGAGTGGAGGTATGGAGGGGGAAAAGGGAGAGGTCTCGGTCCAGAGACGGTGACATCAGCAGGGCCTTTGGCGCCACTTATCTCCCCAGGATCTCCCAGCTGCCCTGGCATTTCCTGAAACGGGTCACACACTAGCAAGCTAAAAAGATTCAAGGATCCTTTGAGGGAGATTTTTCACAGTCAAACTTTACAAAGCCCGCGAAGTTCATGAACCATTTGGATTCTTTCTTAAGCGTGATTTATGGTTCTACGGAGGCTCCACGCAGAGCTTTCGCCTTAGCCTACATAAGTGGCCTGAAGTTTATACTTGTGCGTTGGTGATCTCTTTAAGAGAATAGCAGGGTCAGTGTGTGTCTGGGTGTGTGTGCGTGTGTGTGTGGTTGCAACACAGTCTCACAGCTGTTTGTGAAATGGTAACACAATTTAAAACCAAACATTCATTTGCACGAAACAAAATTAGATAAACATGTTGAACGTGACCATTTCATGAACTGCTGTGAGACTAGGTTGCTGTGTGTGGTAGAGCCAGTGAGAGAGTGACGGTGATTAACAGTGTCTCCCCTGTCTTTTCTGACCATGGTGGGACATCTGCAGCAGGAACAGTTAACACATCCTTGATTTCATGTTGTTTATGGAGAAGGAGAACCAGGAAATCAGTCACAGCACTGATTCATTCGTTTCCCCCATTTCCACTGCTGTATCTGATGCATGTTGTTGTGGTTGGGTGAAAGCTTGTTATCTCGAAGGTGTCCCTTTAAATCAATCACTTGATCATAATTTCTGCCAGTTTTGCAGTTTTGAAAAGTCCCAATCCTGAGACACAGCGTAACGGTTTACCATGCTCAACCTGTTTGTTTCCAGACCATGTCAAACAACGGAGGAGGATCGTGAAACGATGATATATATACACACTGGCAGACATAGATATTGATGGCCATCCTCCGTTGTAATCTTATTCTCTCTAATGTGTTGTTTCATTTATTTGTCCATATAAATGCTTTTAAGAGGAATGTGTTAAGCAGCAGTACCATTAGCGGAACAGTTGCTGCTCAACAAGAGGCGGTCTCTGAGGGCCTTATATCAGACAGGGACATGTTCTCCTCGCTGAAATAACAAGGTATTTGAGCAATGCTTTGAAAAGTGATGTTTCATGACTGAAGCATGAGCAATTTTCTAAATTGAGGTCTGTCAGTAAATGTAGGCACCTAAAAATAGGTGCCTACATTATAGGGCATTCTAGAGTCGAGCGTTCTGGAGCCGGGCGTTTTGGAGTCAAGCGTTCCTGGAGCCTGGATTCTGGAGCCGGGTGTTCTGGAGCCGGGTGTACTGGAGTCGGGCGTTTTGGAGTCTGGTGTTCTGGAGCCGGCGTTCTGGAGCCAAGCCTGCTGGCGTCGGTCACCAGGAGAACCAGCCCCCGTTGTGAGGTCTGAGTAGCTCCAGTAGGTCTCATTGACTGGCCCACTCCTTAGGGGGTTAATTCAGGTTTTGAAAGGTGTATTTAAAAACCTTTGTGGGAAATTAACGATAGTCATAGTTCCGCGTCTTTGTCTTCAAGAGCGTTCTCTGCATAGAAGCGTGTGGTTTTTGTTGTCTGCTAGAGGCTCTTTCTGCATCAATTCCTCAATCCATCTCCAAACCTGTCGTTTTGCCCCGGGCTAAATCCAACACATTCTCACCCCCATCACGTCAAAGCGACGCTTGGTCAGGTGTCTTTGGCGTTTGACGCAAAAAGTCTCCTTTAGGGTCATATTTTGGTATGACCCTAACCCCTTTGGCGTCATATTTAAACGCGATTGGTCGATCATACGCTTAACTGACATGTGGCATAAAAAAGAAAGCATTCGGTTTGCACCTTTGGTTGCTTACTTGCTGTGAATTCTGGGGACAATGAGCTGCTCTCGTCACATGTGGGCTTGAGTTGGACATTCCACACGTGGCAGGGTAAAGTCTATCTAATGCCCGGTCCAACTGATTAGGCACTATTGCATTCTCCAGTCCTCCAGTTAATATCTACACAAGTTCAGGGTTGCAGTGCGTGTGTAAAAGGGGCTTTAGAGATCCACATCCCCTCAGGAACATGGAGGGGGGGGGGCCGACAGGGAGAGATGATTGTGTGCGACAAATGGGCTCAAATGAAGTTATTTGCTTCCTTCAGAGAGGCAGAGAGGACACATCACAGGGGGAGAATCTAATAGCAACACATAAACCATCTCTGTTTGTCTCTCCTTTACTCTTAATTACTTCCTTTGGCTTGTTTACCGTCCCACACGCTGAAACTTTAAATGCTTATTTGGAATCCCCCAAATTAGGATTTATCAAGCATCTACACGTGTTGGTGCTTTAACAAAAAGTGTCACAATCAAAAACTAAACTTTGGAAAGCTTTTCACACATGAACACATAGTGAAATTCAAAAAAGCTAGCACACACACACACACACACACACACACACACACACCGCTCTAAACTTCACACGTGCACACACATAAAGTAATGGACTTTAGCAAGCCAGCTATGCACAGTTAGACAATTCCAACCCCTCGCACACTCTCACGGTGCTGCCAGCACAGCTTGCCATTAGCTCAGGGTTGTCCGACTCCAGACGATGTTTCCAATCTCTCGCGCCATCTGCTCCTCGCCTCGGCGCTATCAAAAGGAGGAAGAGTGCAGCTTCCTCTTCCTCCTCCTCGTCCTCCCTGCGAGGCTGGCCATCTTGTGTGGAGGTGTGAAAGCTCTGGTACACGATACCCCCTGAAAATGTTAGTTGTGTGTTTTGGATTGCTTGTGTTCCCCGAGGACTTGTCACCCCTGAGGCGCATTTTAAAACCATTTTTTTTCCTCTAATCATTCTTTGATTTCTCAGTCTTGTTGCAGATTGTTAAGTAGTTGTAAGTAGCTTATTGTAATGTCACTGGCACGACAAGCCTTTTAAAAGCAGACATCTCGATCACAATCGATAAAACACTAAAGACAGGGCACTGAAAACAAAGTGCCATTAACATAATAGATATTTGCAGGTAATAACGCAATAGCATCAATAACATTTGCCATTAATTTCCTGGAAACGATGACTCTATTGCTCTGGCAGGAATAGTAGGAATAGCTTTCAAACTGTCAATACTCCCTGATTGACGAATGTAGGATTTAATGGTGCATAAAAAAATGATGTATGTGGTGCACGTGCCGCAAAGCCAAGGCAGACTATAAAAGTTATGTGTAAATCTGAACAAATAGATGGACATTTATTTGCTTGTTTAGTTTCCAGGCCTCGGCATCCATCCTTCTCTTTCTTCTTTAAGGCTGAGGAGTGAAAATGAGATCTCTGCAGAATATAAAGCAGACGACGTGATGCATCATGCCAAGAGCTGACAGAAATGCGACATGAATCATATGTGCGGATATTTCACAATGTACTTTCCTTTCTCTGCGCAGCCCGTTTTCACACGGCCTGGCTGACGTAAGACGGTGTCTCAATTCCTCCTGCAGAAGGCATAATTATTTTCCAGTAAAGGGATGTGTTATAATTGTGGGGATTGTTATCAAGTAGGTGTTGTTATTACATTACACATATACAGTACATGCCAAAAGTTTGAACTCACCTTTTCATTTAATGCATTTCCTTTATTTTCATGACTATTAACATTGCAGATTATCACTGAAGGCATCAAGACTATGAATGAACACATGTGGGATTATGTACTTAACAAAAAAGTGTGAAATAACTTTTAGATAGGTCTTATATTTTAGATTCCTCTATGTAGCCACCCTTTGCTTTTTTGATAGTGCTGCAAACCCTTGGAGTTCTTTCAATGAGCTTCATGAGGTATTCACCTGAAATGGTTTTCACTTCACAGGTGGGCCTTGTCAGGGTTAATTAGTGAAATTTCTTGCCTTATTAATGGAGTCCGGACCATCAGTTGTGTTGTGCGGAAGTCAGGTTTGAATTAGAATATTCCAAAATGCAAACCCTTCCACCATCTGCTGCTGAAGATAAGTTCATCTGAGTCACCAGCCTCAGAAATCGCAAATTAATACCAGCTCAGATTAGAGACCAGAGGAATACCATACAGAGTTCTAGCAGCAGACATATCTCTAGAACAATTGTTAAGAAGAGACTGCACGAATCAGGCCTTCATGATCAAATGAGAGGCAGAAGAGATTTGATTGCGATCTTTGGTTCCAACCGTCGTGTCTTTCTGCAACGGAGAAGAGGTGACGGATGGATTCTACATGCCTGGTTCCCACCGTGAAGCATTGAGGAGGAGGTGTGATGGTGTAGGGGGGCTTTGCTGGTGACAATGTTGGGGATTTATTACAAATTGAAGGCGTACTGAACCAGCATGGCTACCACAGAATCCTGCAGCGATGTGCCATCCCATCCGGCTTGTTTTTAGTTGGACCATCATTTATTTTTCAACAGGACGATGACCCCAAACACACCTCCAGGCTATGTAACGGCTGTTTGACCAAGAAGGAGAGTGATGGAGTGCTGCGCCTCCGCAGTCACCGGACCTGAACCCAATCGAGATGGTTTGGGGAGAGCTGGACCTCAGGGTGAAGGCAAAAGGGCCAACAGGTGCTGAGCATCTCGGGGAACTCCTTCAACACTGTTGGGAAACCATTTCAGGTGAGGACCTCTTGAAGCTCATCAAGAGAATGCCAAGAGTGTGCAAAGCAGTAATCAGAGCTAAGGGGGGGTTCTTTGAAAAAACTGGAATATAAGATATGGTTTCAGTTATTTCACACTTTTTTGTTCGTTTAGCCGGTAATATATATATATTTAACTTGTTCAGTAAAAGCTTCATTTTTCAAGTGTCTCTTGCTAATACTGATGCCAGCAAGTCATCTGTTTTTATCCTCATGTGTTGGATTTCTGTCCTCTAGTGTTGAAAAATGAAAGGAACAGGAAAAGCTATTGAAGATGGTTTATGAAGCACATTTAACACAAACCTCAAGGACAATCTGCTTTGTCATAAATCAGCAGTGATGCTCAAAACAAGCTCCTGAAGTGAAGTGCCATTTAGTTTGTTCACCTTCTCTGAACTTTTGATTCAGCCAGTGATTTCCTATATTTCCCAGACTGCCCTACAGGAAACCTTTACAAGACTACCATCCTTCTGTGCCATCACTGGAGAACGACGTCCTGCTTGGGGACAAGCACTCGCTCCCAGGTCAGCTGGGAGTTGAAATCCCTCTAGCAGGTCCTGGCTCTGCCCTGGACTGCTGACCCTCCAGGCCAGGACCGCAACAAGCAGCATAGCATCATGTTTAGACGCGCTGGGTCGGGACCCTTGGCGTCACCATTTGACCCTCTCATGGTACACACTGTTTTCACGGATGGGATCGCCCCATTTCCCAGCATTGCATGCCAGTTGGTTTGCCATCAGTTTCTCTTCAATCATAAAGAGTCTCAAAAATCAGTTTCAATAAACGCCGAGATACATGACACATAAAACATGAAGCACTGAATGAGTAAATCAATGACAAGCAAAGACAGCAGTCGACACCGTCCCGCAACTGCCATTTTAAAACCAACCTCAATGGCGGCTCATTTGGACTACTATCTCTTATTTTATGAAAATAGTTCACCAAAACATGTTTCTGGAAACATTTTAAGCGGAATCTGTCTTCATTATAGATCAACGGTCAGCTCAAAAGATTTTCACTCCTGTGGAGTTATTAAGAGATGTGGACACTTCATTTCTCCCCTAATTTGGCATGACAGGTGGCTCTAAATACTACAAAACCCATGAGCCTTGGCTGCTGTTTCTAAAAGAAGCCAGTTGCAAAATGATGCAAAATCATTGCGTACTGCATGACCATGATCCGTTTGAAAAGAGAAACTTAATTTCTTCGAATTTCGACCAGAGAAACAGCTTCGAGCAAAAGATCTTTTACCGTTAGGTAGATGTGAGCTGGAAGATCAACCTCTGGGTGAAGTCTGACCTCTAATTTTTGAAATCCGATCTATGCATATTTTGTCCAAAGTGTGAGAGTAAGTGTGGTTGATGACGTTTCATTTAGCATTTTAATTTCCATATTTCCATTCATACATAATTTTTTGCTTGGTGCTTTGATTCAGAAGGGGGGGTGGCACAACCTGACATTCACGTCTTGGTTTTCATGCCTCTTCATCGAGATGATCCATCGGAGTAAAGTCCTGATCTTTCGCAGCGATTAGGGGATAAACCAATAATTATATATGAAATCCCAAAATAATAACCAACCAGTAAGTGTCATGGATGAACAGAAACCTTCTACCTGAATCTCTATTCTCTCCTTGTTTTTCCATATCCAAGTGATTAGTTTTTTTCATCAGGCCTTTATTTCCAATCCATTTTTACCTCTCTTCCATATTCATTTTCTTTGGATTCTCCTTCCCCCCCCCCTTCTTTAAGTATTTACCTGTGTCTCAGAGCCATCCATCAGCCACACATATCCATCTTTGTGAATAATTTATGAACGCAGACCTTTTCTCTCTGCTCTTTCAATCCTATTCTCCCATCTCTTCTTTTTTTGTGTGATAAAAGCAGACCCTTCTGCCCTTTCCTTGCTCTTCTTCACGTTAATTATTCCTATTTCTTCATTCTGGATGTCTCTCTCTCTCTCTCTCTCTCTCTCTCTCTCACATCTCTGCTGCTTTTGTCAAGTACATTTTTTCTCCTTTGTTGATGGATGCAGGTTACCAATTCATTTCTTTTTCTGTGAAAACGTGTCTCATTTCCCATCCTCTATTAGGCTCATTTTCTCTGTTTTCATGGACGTGCACCTCCAGCTCTCATCTTAACTCTTTCAGAACATATTCAACATATTCGGCTTCTTGTTCCTCCACTTCCAACTTCCATCTTTCTTGATGCAGAGCTGGGTTTATCTTTTAATTTTATAAATTGTTTCAATCTGAAGGTTTTCAAAAAGCTATACCCGCCTGTTCCACAGCCGGTCACTGTAGTTTTTATCCAACGTTAGTCAAACAAAAGACAAAAAACAGGGACTATTGTCAGCGGCGGATGAATACACATTTGGTGCCATGTAGTCTTGCGTTGCCTAGACCTTCCTCCACAGTGCTGTACAGGGTCTGGTTGGTCCACACAGCATCCCGGGATGGGAGAAAAACTTGCTCTGGTCATTGGCATTTCTTTAAACCAATCCCAATCGTCTTGGGCGGGGCTAAGCGCCGGACAGAGCCACAGCGCCTCTGCAAAATAACCTCGGGAAGGAAGTTGTTTTGGTGGAACATGTGTACATTCAGAAGTAGTTTTAGTTGTGCAACAGAAAACTCAGATTGGACAGATAGTCTAGCTAGAGGTCTGGATTTACCCTGCAGAGATCTGAGGACCAGGTGACCATAGTCCTCAGATTGGACAGATAGTCTAGCTAGCGGTCTGGATTTACCGTGCAGAGATCTGGTGTTTGTGAGTCAGAATAATCTAGGTGTACATGGTGATGATGAACATGTCGCCCAGTGAGACACATTGATGGGTTTCTAACAACAATGAAGCTCAGCACAGAGGAAGACAACATATCAGGCTGTGACACACACATGCACACACGCACACACACTTTTTCGTACGATCTATTCACTTCTTTTCACAAGCTGACAACTGCTGACTGTCAGAGACATGTAGAATATTCACAGAGTCGCTAGCTCAGTCTGGTGTCAACACGTTCAAATATGTAGAATAGATTGAAGAGGTCTAGAGAAGAGTTACTAAATGAATTCCAAGAATTACCATATGTTTTATGAAGAGAGATTGAGAATGTTTCACTTTATTGACTCTTGTATACAGAAGAAACAGAGGAGATATGATTGAAGTGTACAGTCTTGACCATGGAATATATGATGCAACTACTGAGCCTACCTTTCTTGTGTTTGAAACAACACTAGGGTATTATTACTAGGGTAATCGTAAGTAATGTACGATTTAGGAGAGAATTATATAAGTTATAACCAAGAACAAGCATGTCTGAGAAGAGAACATTTTGGCACATTTCTTTCTTCTTTGTGCGGTAAAAGCATGAAACGAGCATCCAGAAGAAGTTAACTCTTTTTTAAGAATAGTTTTTTTTGTCTGTTTGTGAATTTTAATCATGAAATGAATGCGATTTATGAAACCAACGTTATTCATTTCATTTTAGTTATTGTGTTGTTTGAGTCTGGAATAGAGGATTTTATGTCCTGTACCAGAAAATGATCAATACATGTAAATAAATATACTGTGGCTTGCCATCTTTTCCATCATTGCGCAGCCTGGTAGCAGTTGCATAACATCTCACCTCAGATGGAGCCCTCTGTCCCGGCCTGACCCCCCGACAGCACACAGCACATCCAGCAGCACCCTGGTAGCGCTAAAAGCATGTTTGAGTTTGTGTAACAGCTTGTGTAAGTTTGTGTTCGCATCCATTTCTCCTCTCTTCATACTTTCCCCTGCAGTCTTTCAGTTGTTCTCTGAGAGTAAAACATGCTTAGATAAAAAAATTCTGGATGCAGAAAGCGGATTCACAAAGTCCAACAACTCTGCCTTCCACAACTTATAAACCAAATAATATAGAGAACAGAGAAAATGATCACCAAACAATTAGCTCACAGCAAGTCCAAAATGTGTGACTCTGTTGCAAAAGCAGAGGCTGCCAAAGATTTCTGCTTGTGCAAAACTTTCCTTGTGGCATTTTTGATAATTAGCAATTCTGCCTACAGTTAAAGATTCAAGATTCCTTTTATTGTAATTCAGCAAAACACAGAAATGTAAAGCATGAATTAAATGACTCCTTTTAGAAACACAGTTAGAAAACAAAAACAGCTCTATGAATATGTATATACACATACATACATACAGTATAAATAGTATTGCACGTTTGCATGGAAAAGTTTAGTTAACCTAGAAATCCAGACCCAAATCCGAAAAATGAAGGGTCTGGCATTGAGTAATGAAAGTCGCCCATCTCGAGGCGTGCATTTGAAAATCTCCCTGCACGCGATTGGATAACACTACGACCAATCACAACAACACACGGGGTGACGTATCCAGAGCCCCATACGCTGAGCTACCAGTGGAGCCAACTGGTAGATTAAACTATCGTCATCTGTTCCCGCCTACATCAGATGCATCGATGTGATTGGTGCAGCTCGCCTACAAGGGCATAGTTAATGAGCAGCATTGATTCAAATTGCTCTCACGAGAACTCTGGTTACTAGGGTAACGTTTAGTGATGTTTTGCTAAGTTTGGTTAGCTGTATGTTGTGTACTTGGTTGGGTTGTGTGTATTTGCAGCACGTTTGCTAAATGCTGCGCATCTATTGTCAAATCAATGAAGGTGTTTTCTTAATTTTCTTGATTTGTTGCCCCCTGTTGGCCACTGTATGTAGCAGCCGTGTAAAAAATGTGCTTCAGACTTTGTTGTGCTGCAGAGACAGAGCCATATGTAACTTTTCAGCAATTCAAACGTAACGTAACTGACATTTGAGAAAAGTCCTGCTGTTTGTGTGTTTGCATGAGTAAAACCTGCACAAATGTGATACTACAGGGCCCTATGCTGTACGTTGTTTGGCGAGCTGGCTCCGTTCGGAGCAGCTTGTACCAAGATAGTTGCCAGCACACATGCTGATCAAAATTTCTCAATAGCGCTTCCAAGACACAGTTAATGTGTTAATGTTCCTGTGTTACATAATACTCCAACAAAGAGATGATGTATTGATTAAAATGCTTTGTGACTTCTAGCTTGAAAGTGAAGAAGAAAAAGTTGTGGATACTGGGTTACTCTGTTATTTGCAGTGATGGAATGTAACTAAGTACATTTACTCCAGTACTGTACTTTAGTCTAAATGTTGAATTAGTTGTACTTTACTTGACGCCACAGTGTGGTATTGGTTATTTTACTCAAGTTAAGGATCTGAATATTTCTTCCACCGTAGGTTATTTGAATTAGAATATTCCAAAATGCAAAACCTTCCATAACATGATGAAAAAACCCAACGTTCAACAGCTGAAGCTCCACTGTCAGCCCTTGATGTTACATCACCACATTTCATGTTGTTATGAGAATAAGAAAAGCACTGCTAATTGCGTTGCATCCCACAGTCTGTGTGTGTCTTCATCTAGGTACCTGTTGCCTATTACGCAACCATGACATGAATAATGATCAGGAATGAGAAGCTGCTGCAGCCTTTTCCCTGTTCAAAGACCCGATCACCTTTGCCCCCATTCTCATTAAACTGGACCCTTCCCTTCCGTTTGTGGTGGAGCTGCACACCTCGGATTTGGACGTCGGGGCCACCCTGTCCCAGCTCTCCCACTCTGACCAAAAAACTCTACCCTTGTGCCTTCTTTTCCCGATGCATTACACCCACGGAGCATACTTACAGCGTGGGTGACCGAGAGTTACTAGCCGTCAAACTAGCCCTGGAGACAGTGGCTGGAGGGCTCTCAGCAACCCTTCTTGGTATGGACAGTTCACAAAAACCTCTCCTACATCCATACCGCCAAGAGACTCAATTCTTGCCCGGCTAGGTGGACCCTGTGTGTCAATCGCTTCCACTTCTCCTTGTCCTACTGACCCGCTACCCACAACACCAAACCCGATGCTCTTCCCAGTCTCCACTCCACTAACGACCCTGAAGAACAACCATCCTTCTGGACGTTCGTCATAGAGGTCAAGGCTACCGGTACCTTGTAAACTGGGCCGATAACGGGCCAGAAGACCGTTCTTGGATTCCGGCTAGACAGATCTTGGACATGACCCTCCTGACGGACTTCCACAGGGCCCACCCGGACAAGTCTGGCTGTCCGCCTGGAGGCGTCCGTTGGGGAGGGGGTGCTTTTGTGGTTGGGGCGGATGGCGCTGAGTTTTTGTTTTGTTTTCTATTTTTCTGAGTTTTCTGCCATCCTGCTTTGTTTTGTTCCTGCTGTGTTTTTTTTCGTTGTCACACCGACACTCGCATCCATCCATAGATGTAGCAGATAGATAGATACATAGACGCATCATGCCATTCAACCGTCCGTACGTCCATCAGTCCATTCATCCATCCATCCAGCTCTTCATCCATCTGTCCATCCGTGTATCCTTGACGGTGTCTCCGCAGTTATTACTGCACAGGGTGGCATCCATCCATCCATCTGTCTATCCATCCATCCATCCTTGACGGTGTCTCTGCAGTAATTGCTGCACAGGGTGGCTCTGCATGAGGCTTTTGCTTCCTCTGACTGGGATAGAGGATAAGAGGCGCCAGCCTGCCTTTAGGGCTTTAAGGCTTCCTCAAATCTTTCTCCTCTCTGCCTTTGAAATGAGACACCCTCCCTTGGCTGACTACAGAACAGCAGCAATCACTCGCCAAGGTGTCGGGGACCCCCTTCCAGGCAAACTGAGGGGGCCACAGACCTCCGGGTGTCAGGTTTGAATGAAATGCCTGTCATGGATGATACTGGTTAAATGCAGAGGGATGTAAAGAGAACTTCTTTTAATCTTTTAATTTTCAGGTTGGTGTTAGAGAGTTGGTGCAGCATGTCTGCTTGATGAAACGCGATATAAGGGAAAGTAATAACGCTTCAAAGACAGCGGCATGATGAAATAGTAGACAATAACTAGGGAAAAAAGAGAAATGTTATTGAGTGTACATTCCTAGATGTTGTCATCGGCATGGAAACAACCACTGCAGTTTTTGTACACTTGTAGTCTGATTTAAATTATGTGTACTACAGTATATAT
>NC_048430.1:12167874-12192640 GCF_013103735.1 Etheostoma cragini
TGTCTCTGGTGCTGGACATTAGGTCCTCTGTTTTATTAAGCGTCGGTTTTTGAAAGCAGCAATGTCAAACTCAATTTCAACTTCGGAAAAAATGACAAAAATTACGTTGGCCAAAATATATTGAACCTAAATTGATACGCGGGCCGGATCAAAATCTTTTCCGATTTGGCCCGCGGGCCGTGGATTTGACACGTGTTTTAAAGGATCACTTTACCTATACAACAATTAAATCAGCGCCTCAGTCCCCCACATCCTCAGATTTATCTGGGGAAGCCACCATACAGTGTAACCATGACTATATTTATTACAAAACCCAACTAACATTTTCAGGATACTCAGTCTGTATTTCATCCAACTAAACTAAACTAGATAGTTGTCAGTATTTACTTCAAACAATCTGATACTTAATAACTTTAACAAAGGCTCATGTAAAGCCGGATTGATAAATTTAAAAGCATCATTTGGTGTCAAGGTGTCGGCCGAACTGGAACTTCTTCCAATTTTTTTAGTAGAAAAAGACAAGACAACATTTTCAGAAAAGAAAACATCTTTGACATCATTGCATCCTTAATGTCTTTTGTTTTATTTTTGCTGGACCATAAATTCAGTTTTAGTTGGTATAATTTCCGTGGCTCTTCCTCAGTTTAACAAACCATCAGTTTGGCCAATCAGGATTGGAACTTCATCTGAAAAGTATAAGCTGTACTTCAAAGAACCCGTCAGAGCTTGTTGGGGATCCCAAGATGGTTCCCTGGGGAACTCCTCCATGCTCTTCAATGAACCTCTGGGCTCTGCACAGAACTTTCTGCAAGTCTTAAGAAGCTCTCATCAGATCCTCAAGGATACACTTCAGGCTTGAGGTGGGGAGCAATTCCACCAACACAATCTCCTCAAAGCGGAAATCGATTCTCAGCCTTCTGTTGGCTGGAGATAGTTTTTTTTTTTTGTTGTGTGCAAAAAACACAAACCTCAGAGTTTGCAGTGATAATCAATTTTGGCTTTCTATGTTGCAGAGACTAATGAGAAACACATCTGCAGCACCGTAGGGATCACTTTTATTAATACTATCTCCTGCCTCACCAGAACACACAGCTTGGCCTTGCATCAGCGTCTACTCGGATAAAGCTGTTAGAAACAGAAAATGTAATCATTGAACTCCCCCGTCTTGCTTTCTGGCTCTCTGTTTCTGTGTCTTTTCTTTTATGAGTGCTGTATCGTTGCTGGTGGATGAGGTGCTTTAATCTCCTAAATATCAACTTTGGAGGGGTTTTTACATTAATATCAATTTACTATTAGAGTTTGAACATTGAAGATGAAGTTCTCAGTCAAGAAGAATCCAGTTGTAAATCTTTCATTACAACATTTTAAAAAAAATTGATGTTTTCTCTCAATTTTTTTTGTGTGCCATGAGCCTTTTCTTCTTATATTTGTGACTGTTTTATCTTTATTGTCACAAGTCCCTGTCCTGTCCATCTTATGTCTTCCTTTTGTTTCATTTCTATCCCATTATTAACCTGTACTCAGTTTTCGGTCTCTCTTTCTCCGTCCTACTAGGATCTCCTAAAGATGTCAGACTGGATTACAACGCAAATTTCGGTCCCACTGTTTGGTTCCATTTATTGTGTTGACTGAAATATTATTGCTCTGTCGCTCCGAAACAGACATAAAATTATCACACTTCCTCTGTAGTCTACCGTTAGCTAAGTACATTTTACTTTGAAAATGCCATATTTTCCCTCTGTGCTTTGGTTACCATGCCAACTCAACATTTATTTTGTTGTTACTTGTTAATAAGTGAAACTGTTATTTATTGTTAAATTATTGTAGGTGTGTTATGTACATATGCTTAAGTACTTTAAAATGTTAATGTATTGTTAAATTTAAATAATTTTCAATTAAAAAAAACTGTAAAAGAGGCTTTCCTTGATTTCATTTTTCAGTTTTTCAAGAACCGGTTTAGGAATCGGAATCATTTTATAATGCGAGTTAGGCATCAGAATTGTAAAAATCCAAACGATCCCCAACCCTAATTAGCGTTTCCAATAAATAGTTGTGGGCCAAACCAAAAAGACAGAGTAATTACTCTGCAGATTTGTTGACTTTGACACTTAGAAATTCCCTCAGATCTAGACAGTTTTCAGAAAAGCATCAATAAAAAGTGCAAAAACTTTTTTGGGGGCTTAATGTCGACCAAACGGTTAGTGATAAAGCCATGTGAGAGATGCAATAATATAGTCAAAGATGTCTTTTCCTCCAAAATAAAAGCATGTCAATAAACTAAAGAAGTCTGGCCCTGGATGTGATTCCTGTTTTCCAGTCTGGCCCTTAATAATAATAACTTTACTTTAATAATACTTTACTAATCCCGCTTTCACTCATGTTGTTATTGCACAAAGGCCTGAAATACACACACACACATGCTCAGTGACTTGAACCGGCAGCCCTCCAGTTCCCAACCCAACTGTCTACTGACTGAGCTACTGCCACCCAAAATAGTGCAGTGAAGTTGAGTTTGACACCCCTGCTTTGAACCCTGTACTATTTCTGTCTCTTTTCTGTATGCAAATGAGTAGCTGCACAAAGGACATCATGGCATGGAACTACATTACAGATGAGTCATTGTTCATTGCTAAAACAGGCAGCAAACAGGCAATACTATGGAGTATTCACACTGATACAGCATTCCAGGCTGTGAACGTTTAGACACAAAATGTTGACAACATTAGCTTGACGGCTAGTAACTAACAACATTAAGAAATTAAAGTTGTGCTTAACTTTAACTTTCCACCATATTTGCCAGTTATTGTAACCAGCAGTGGGTCCACACCAATCCCTTCATATTGACTCTGTGTTTTCTTAAATACATTAAAGGGTCAATTTAAATTTGATTTAACCCTCGTGTTGTCTTCCCGTCCCTTCAAAGTCAACACTATTTTTTTAATCGATCTTTTTAACTTTTCTTTACGTTTTTGTCCCATTTTTCAACACTTTTGACGTTTTTTTTCACCGTTTGTCACTTTTTTTAACCTTTTCAACACTAACTTATTAACTTTATTTTTACAGTTATTTTTGGAATTTATGGTCAATAAACCTCATTTAAAGGAAATCATACCTAATGAGTTAGAAAAGCAGATATTAGGAATCATATAGACTAAAATTAATGGAATGGATGTTGATGGCTAATCACAGACTGGAATATATCAACTTTCACTCAATACTATTTCAAAACACTTCAAAACACTAAATCTGAATAAGACCCCCAAAATGGATGAAAGTAGAGATGTGTACTTGCCAAAGAGCGTTGTGTGGAATCAATCATGTTATTTTGAGGAGTTACAATTGGATAGTTAAAAAGAACATGATATAGGAAAATGGTACAATTTGACCCGAGGTCAACATGAGGGTAAAAATCAGTTTTATTAATAGTGTCAAATCATAACAGGAGTTATCTCAGGACGCAGATAGAGTCGGTCTAGAACACACTATCACGCCAGTCTAGTGAAACATGAACATGAGGCAGTTTTACACTTACTTTTATCAAGTAGTGTTAAGCCTTTTGTAACTTTAAAAACTGAAGTATTATCTCAGTTCCTGAAAAAACAAGCTCTTAACTCTTCTACCCCTCCAGTTTTTCCTCTTCCTTTCCTCCCTTTTTGCTTCCTGTTTGCATTTTAGCCTTTTTTTTCTTTCAACTGCTACACCCTCCTCTCTCTTCCTTCCTCCTCTCTCTCTGTTTATCTGCCTCTCTTCCACTCTCTCCTGCTCTCCTTGTTCCACCTTTAAGTGTCTCATTAATAATTCCTCACTTCTCCATCTCCCAGAGCATTCATTATCGTGGCGGCTGCAACACCTACGCCGCTGTAATCAATCCAAATTAGAAACTTGAAGTCAGCTTGAAATAAAGACCGGTACGGAGGGATTTTGGTTTCCTTAGCGGCCTCTGTAGGAGGCCATGTTTTTTCCGGCTTGGCACCTCAAAAAAGAAGGCAACAGTAATTGAAATGAATGTTAATTGGACAGGGGTGTGTCTGTGTGTTAGGGTGTGTGTGTGTGGTGGCATGGGTCAAATAAGAGTGTGGTAACACATGCAGAGGAATACACACTCACCCTGTTGGAGGTGACACACAAATGCACAAACATGCACGCACACACACACACACACTCTCTGCATCTCACCATCTTCGAGGGGACCCGCCACTGACATAATGCATTCCCTAGCCCCTTACCCTAACCGTAACCATCACAACTAATTGCCTAACCTTAACCCTTACCCTCACCCAAACCATAATCTAATTTTAACACAAACCCAAAAACTAAGTCTTAGCCCTGACAAGCCCTTTGAAGTTGTGGGATTCACCTTTTGAGTGGCAGCATTTTGGGCCCACAAAGCTGTCGGGACCCCACAAATATTGAACTCCGAGTTTTTGGACCCCACGAATGTAGTTAAACAAGAACACAAACACACACACAAACACACACACAGGCTCTGACAGTGATGAAGTGGAGATTGTTTCGGCAGAGAGGAGTGATGACCAAGACCACTGAGACAAGTGGAAACCACCTGGGGTAGTGTGAATGTGTGTGTGTGTGTGTTTGTCTAAAGGAGAAAGATAGATGGTGTTTGCATGGAGGAATACAAAATATATACTGTGTGCAGGCTGTTTTTATTTGAATAATTCAGGCAAATGAAAAACTATTTATTTTGGGGGCAAATAAGCAGTAGCTAACTTTATTTTCTCCCCATCCCTTTTTCAGAACTTGAAGCGTATTCAGAGCTGCACTCACCACAAGAGGACCTCAATAACTCACAGACTTCTTGTGGCAGAAAGGAAACAACAACTTTATCATATAGTACACAGGAGCAGGGACAGGGACACAAACTGGATGGTGGGTGTACACAGGACAGGACTCAGCACCACAGTCTGGGGTTTGCAACCAGACTTAGGTTTGTGGGTTAGTTTTGAAAAGAGAAGCTATTTGGTTCAAAAATAGGAAAACATCCTGGTTAGTGTCAGTTACATGTTGGTTAACTCTGAAGTCCCCTATAGACTTTTCTCTAACTTTAACCAAGCGTTGCAGATGCAGAATTCTTTTTCTTACAATGCTATGTTCGCTACAAACAAATATTGCACGGTGGGACTGTCAAGAGAGGTTGCGATTCATAAATGGCGTGAGTATGCATGTCAAAGTTCCCCACTGTTGAACTGATCGCAACACATGAAAAAGTCCCTAAAACCTCCCTGATATCTAACGTTGCTCAGACAATTTTCCATTAGAAATGTAAAGTCAAGTACGAGGGAGTAAAAAGGTGAGGTGCATGAGTCTACTATTAAAGAATGTGTGTGTGCGTGTGCAAATCCTTCCAGGAAAGGACCAATTGAATGCAGTGTATGCTTTATGTGTGTGTGTGTGTGTGTTTCTGCAGACAGATAATGTATTAGAGAGGTTCAGTCGTCTTTCTGACTGGCTACAGCCCTCTGAAGGAGCCGATTGATGCAGGAAGTACCAGAAACTCAGTACTTTTACTCTTCTTCGTTGTAGCAGAGTCGTGTACATTTGTATTTTTGAAAGTCTTCCTCTTAAAAAATCGACAATAACGTCGAAAAAGGCAACAAATCATGGAATGTCGGAATTTGTTCAATGTTTTTGTTGCCTTTTTCGACGTCATTTTGTCACAAAAGTGATAGAAAGGTTGAAAAAATGCAGAAAAACTAAAGAGAAAATGACAAACATTATTGAAGGTACAAATACTTCCATTTACTACATGAGGCTGAGAATACTTCTGAACTTTAGCTGCATGGAGCTAAAAAAAATCAGTCTGGACCTTTGAGAAATAAGGGTTTAATCGTCTTATTTCAGTTGGGCTTGTAGGCCGTTATATTGTTGGTTAGTTTCATGTAGAATGAAATATTAGTATATATTATACTACATGTGGTTTGTGCGCAGAAATCCTAATGTGTAAAGTAACTAGTAACTAAAGTAACTAAAGCTGTCAGATGAATGTAGTGGAGTAAACGGTACAATATGTCTCTCTGAAATGTAGCAAAGTAGAAGTAGAAAGTGGCATGAATAGAAAAGACTCAAGTAAAGTACAAGTACCTCAACATTTGGACTGAAGTACAGTACTGTAGTAAATGTACTCAGTTACATTCCATCAGGACAAAAGCTTTGTCCTCCACAACAACCCTCCTCGTGTCCTCGGCCAGCATTAATTGCATTTGGAGTTGAGTCAGAGCATTGTCTCCCAGCTACAGAGCGGCGCAGCAGTCTGCCTCACAGAGCCCAGACCTCTCTCTCTCGCTCTCTCTCTCTCTGATTCCGCGTGCCTCTTATGTAATTAAGCAAATGTGGTTACCATGAACTGACTCCCTGAGCTCCCAAAATAGGAAGGAGGTGTTAATTGAGGAAATATACATAAGCTGCGTGTGGAGAAAGAGCAAGCAGAGAATAGGATTAACACATTAAAACGATATTTTCCTGTGCGCCCAGATTGCTCACTTGGTAGAGCGGGCGCCCATATATGGAGGTGTACTCCTCAAAGAAACGGCCAGGGTTCGACTCCGACTTGTGGCCCTTTGCTGCATGTCATTCCCCCCCTCTCTCCCCTTTCATGTCCTGTCAAATAAAGGCCTAATATGGCCAAAAATAATCTTAAATCCCAGAACGGCGTGAGGACTAGCCAGACCTTTCTCTGGAGCGCTGTGGAGGACGGTCTTGCAAAGCGAGACTACATTCTGTCCCATAAAAAGCATTGTCATTACAGGTGGATTCTCTCTCCTATGTGACATCTAACCCCCCTCTTTCCTCCCTGCTGTGAATGTAATGCATCATTGCTGAGAAACACATATCATGTGTCCTTGCAGCTCTTGGCCTCAGACTGTTTCATTTCCATATCCCCTCTGCCTTCTGGGAAGGACCTCGTTATCTGAAGAGCTGGCGTGGAGGGCAACAAACACACAGGAAGGGCCTGGGGGCTTTTTCACCTTTTCACCAGTTTTCTCTTTTCCCTTTTGATTTTACATCTATTTTAACCTTTAATTATTAGGACCGGTCACACATTTGCATTGGGATTTTCAGAATTAAGCTGAACTCTTGAACTTTGTGGTGACCTGATCTGCATGCACTGTCTGCATGCTTCTCCAGGTGTGGAAATTGCCATCTGGGCTCTGTTACTACAACGGTTTTCTTCCTTTGTTTAATCCAGGGATCTTCAGGGGGAGGGGATCCCTAGGGGGTCCTCAGAGTTAATGCACGGGGGCTTACTGGCCGATACTGTAGGTAAGGTCACTAAGGTAGTAGTAGTACTCAGTACTCATTGTGCCACCTGTACACTAAATTTAACATTAACGCTATGGTGCGTAGTTTCTGTCGCCCCCAAACCTTACACGACCGCGCCCCCCCAAACACTGAAGATCCCTGGATTAAATGTTAAAATGAACCCAGAATTGCCAGAAGTTTCTAAGGAGGATTTTTGCTTTACGTTCCTAAATCACCTTAACCACGAGTCCACTTCTGGCCCCACCACCCCCCCACCCCACCCCTTTAAAAAAGCGTTACACTAAAGCAGTCACAAACAGAGGAGTATCAGCACAAAATGATGAATAAAAGATGTGAGTTGAAGCTGAGCTTGTGTGTTCGATCGGATCCATTTGTGGAGGTTGGGGGGGGTGGGGGGTTTATCTCCGTGGTGCAGATCGATGTTTGCAGGAGTGTCTGAGGGCACAGGGATCCTTGTTGGCTAAAAGAGCTTCTCACTCTCCCCCTGTGCCTTTCATCTTTCATTTGGGCTCAGAGCATTGATTGGGAGAGCGGGGAGCCATTGACATCAAACCTAGCCACTGTCTTTCATGCCCTCCACTTTTTATTGAAGCGAGGACTTACAGGTATTCCAGTCTCCGGGTTGCCAAGGATTTACTTCAAAAGGCGGGATTATCTGTCATATATGTTGGAGAGAAAATGCCCTTCGGCAAATGTGAAAGGGGGGATTTGTAGTCACCAACATCCGTGGCCAAGCTTGAAGAATCACAATAAACCATTAACGTGTAAACCAAAAGTCAAAATTTGTGTGTGTGAGTGTGTGAGTCTATTTGTGTGTGTGTAGAGCTGGGCAATGTATTGATATCATGTCGATATTGATATATGAGACTAGATATCATCTTAGATTTGGGATATCGTCATACTGCGTAAGTGTTTCCTGGTTTTAAAGGCTAAATTAAAGTAAAATGATTTTCTGAACTGTTGTAAATATTTTGTGAAAGCACCAGTTATCACTATAACATCGGTGCAGTATCGATATCGTGGTATTTGTTCAAAAATATCAGATTTTCTCCATTTTGAACACGGCGTTGTGTGCCCAAGCGCTCTGCCTTTTTACCACCATGAGTTTGCAGACACGTCTCTGCTGATTGGGTGTCACCTGGGACACTAAATAAACGAGAGACACGCCCACCAAACCAGAGCAAACAGAACTCAATGGCGTCGCACTGTTCAAAGGAAACAGGTCGTTCAACACAGAAAACGTGGCAACACGGTGCATACCGTTTATAGATTGAACGTGCCCCTGGTGAACGAGCACAGCATTTTGATTGGTTGTTTTTGGAAAAGAAAAACTTCCTGATAGATTTTTGTGTCTTAAATTGAGATTTGTATGTTGTGATTGGGGGAAAAAGGGTTTCGTGCAATTGGAAACTGAGGGAAAGGATGAGAAACACCCAACGGGTTTGGAGCTCAGGTGTGTAGTAAAGTTTTTATGTGTAAGCAGTTGTAAAAAACAACTGGTCTCCTCTTACAGAGGTTTTGTGGGACTGTAATAATGTGGACAGTCCACTCACACAAAAATTGCTGTCCAATCTCACCAAAGAACAAATGCTTTGTGTTTGTGATGCCGCAGCGTCTTCATCTGTTCTTATTCACTGTAGCTTTTTTTAAATGCTATCTAAATATAACTGCCTTGACTGCATTATGTAAGGCCATTTCAAAATGAGAACTGCCTGATCTGGCCATAAAATAAGAGCTTTCAGGACCGCTTACACACAAAATCTGTGATCATGTGATCTGGTGTCCATAAATCCATATGCCTAACCTTCAGAAATGAGAACAGGTATGCAACCATCTAATTTCAGCATTATCAATTGGACTTTGTTTTGCAAAATGTAGCATGTCGCTTCATACAGCCTCCTCCCGCCTGTGTATATAGATGTCCACGTTTGACATCTGCACTTCCTGTATATTTCCCTCATTCCAACAGGCTTCTAACTTCGAGCTCCAGCCAAAAGCCAGACAGGCGCCACACACACACACACACACACTTTATTGGAAAAATGATGACTCTTGGTTTGCTTTCTTGTGTATACAACATATATTTTCTGTCTCAACATTGCATTAGTGTTTGCAGTGTAAAACTTGTCATGTGTAAAATATGACAAAAAAAGCGCCTTTAAGGTCGTAATAAACAAACACGTTGCTCAGGCAGCGACCCTGAAACACAAATCCCTCTCCAGATGTTCACTCTGACGCACTGTCAACTTGATGAGTTTGTTTGCACGCGCGTCTTCATTAGGCTCCGGGGTTCAACTTTAACCAATCAAATTGCTCCCTTAATTGCGCGCCTTATTGGAGGATTGATAATAATTAGACATGCATGATGGGAAGTTAATATCCGTCACTTATGCAGGAGACAACAGAATAACAAAGATGAAACGCCGCTCAGTGTTATTCCCCTGTTGATGATTTGTTTGGAGCGGAGGATGACACAGACTCCAGGCTGGCCTCAATCTGTCTTCAAGAAGAAATAGATTGGAATATTAAATACTTTTCTTTCTTTTTTTTATACTGCATGTCTCCTGGGGAGGGTTGCCTTAACAGTGTGTACTCTTTAAAGCATCTGCTTCTTTCATACAGTAGCTTTAGTTTACATGACGAGCTGTCAAGATCGGTACGTTTTCCATAATACATGTTCTTCCTATACCATCTGTCCATCTATATTTAGTTAAACATTTCAACAAAGTTTTCAAGTATTGGAGTGTGTTTCTGTTTCAATAGTCAATTAATTCCTCCAATGTCGTGCATACAGTTCTTACTTACCGTAGGCAGTGTGAAAAACAGATGGAGACAAGCAACCTTGCAGATTATTGGATCCTTTGCTTCAAGTTTAAGAAAGAGCTACTGTCGGCTGACAGGAAGAAAAGGTTATGAGCAAGTAATTTATAATTGCTTCAAGAAATAAAATTAAAGAGACATTACATGAACTCTCACCATTTCCGAGTCCTCTGTACTGACGAACAAAACGAGCGGTCAAAGAAAACCTGGAGGCAACAGGACGTTGTAGTTGTACTCAGTTTTCTGCCATTTTAAATACTTTCTTGAATACAAAGGACAGAGAGAGATTTTTTTTACACTACTGTGCTCATATACCTTTGAACATTCCACCGCCTTTGCTTAAAATCCAGCCAGAAATGTAGTTCCCGACCCAGGTTTCATGCTCTTTGAAGGGGCAAAAATTGGAACCAATTTGCTCTATTTGCGTTATTCATTTTGTCTCTAAAAAGTCTCTTTTGTGAATTTTATATGCACACATTCCTTATGTGACACACACATATGTGATATAAGGTATGTGATATTGTGATATTCCTATCCATCCATATGTGATATTCCTTATGTGATATAAGGAATCTTGAAAGAGTAATATAACTGTGGTTTAACTGCTCAGTACTTATACTTAAGGGGGGCCCAAGTAAAAAAGAACGAGGGAATTTATTGAGCTTCAGGACACTTTCCCTTGTGCAAAAAGCCAATAAACCATTGCACATGAGATTAACTTTGGTTACTAGTTACAAATTAAGATTTGTGCTCACAAAACTAGTTTATAAAATCAGATTTTATTATGAAGTAACCTAGCAACAATATAACGGCCTATAAGTCCATCAGGAATCCGAGACTTGTCCCTGGCTGTTAACACCAAATCAGAGCTTCAGACCAAAGCTGGTCCTTGGGACAACAATAAACCAAACTATATTCTATATTTTACTGTTATGCGTTTAGACATAAAAAGAAAAACGTCAAAATCCATTTCCGTTTGCGGCTGAGCCGGAAAAACTGTGTCTGTGAGATGTCATAAACACACCGTGCAGCACTGCGCAGCAGGTGGAGGCATGTAAACGTAAGAAAGCCACAGTGTGAGAAACGCCTGTGGTCGATTTAATACACTGCAAAATGTGGCGTTAAGAGCGGGGCATTCACAGCGGGCCGGTGGGTCGGGCTGATTCCACACTGCAGACCACGAGACAACAACACTAGCAGACAGACTCTGCTTCAGCAGCGCTGGAAGAAGTATCCAGATCCTTGACTTAAGTAAAAGTACTAATTCCACACTGTGAAAATACTCTGTCACAAGTAAAAGTCTTGCATTGAACATGTTACTTAGGTAAAGTCTGTAAGTATCAACAGGAAAATATAGTTAAAGTATTGAAAGTGAAGAACTCTCCTCCCATTGTAGAAAGAGTAAAGTGTAGTGGAGTAGAAGTAGAAGTAGAAAGTGTCATGAAAAGAAAAGATCCAAGGGAAGTACAAGTACCTCAACATTTGGACTTAAGTCCAGTACTGGAGTAAATGTACTTGGTTACATTCCACCGCTGTGCTTCAGGATACAGCTGCAAACAGACGGTGTCAGACAGCAGGGAGGCCATTTGTTTCTACTCGAGTGTGAAGGATGTTTGGACATGTTGTGTGAATGAGTTAATAGCTTTGAGAAGTAATTCCTTTTATAAATACCTTGAAGTTTTTTTTTGTCTTTCTTGAACACATTGTGTTTCCTTCTTTATTGGCCTGCAACATTGCGATCTCATCACAAAGGGCAAAGGTCATAGCTGCAGTATGGTGAGACAGTGTGACCACACACACACACACACACAAACACACACACACACGGTCACAAATATAGCTGTGGGATTCTTTCCTTCTGGCTAATCTGATTGCTGAGATCAAAACACTTCAGCAGAGGAAAGGTGTGTGTGTGAGTTAAAGAGTAACTTTAACTCTTTTTGTTCAAGCCAAGGAGCAGATTTCACTTCCCAGGGTGTAATCCAAACCATCATCTTTTTCATATAAGTTGGTTTGTCTTTTGACTATTAAAACACAGAATTCAGACACATTGCGGATCCAGATTTATGCAAGTAACCTGTTTTTTGTGTATGAAATTTACAGAATTTCCCTTTGAGACTTAATTGTTTGCCCCCCCTCTTCCTTCTTCTGAACTGGTCCCATAAAAAGTTTTCAAGATTTCATTGATGAGCTGTCGTCTATCATGAGTCTGAGGTAATAGACTCGGCCCCTAGACGTCCCATATCATGCTCATTTTGGGGTTCATTTGGGTTTTCTACAGGATCAAATTAACATGCCTCAATGTATAAAAAACACTCTATTTTTCTCATACTGTCTGTCTGAATATATCTGTATTCTCTTTCTGAAACGCTCCATTTAAGCACCTGTCTCTTTAAGCCCAGTCTGCTCTGATTGGTCAGTGTTTCTGGGTGTCTCTCATCTGTGCTGTCAGCATCTTTACAACATCATTGCAACAAGGACATGACTGTTATGGCACTGTAGCGCCACTTTCTACCAATATATAGTCCACTTGTGACAGGAAGTACTGACGGCTTGTTGGTATCTGAGTACAGGCTGTGTGCATTTCTCTGCTGATTTTGGACATTTTGATACTTTCACCGTAATTACATTGCACCTTGAGCTGCTTTGTGATAAAAAAAGACATGGAATTATGCAATATGGGACCTTTAAAGCCTGTCAGGCAGTGTGTTTCTGAACATTGTTGGTCCTTTGCCTCCAGGTTGTTGTTGTGGTTGGCCAGCTCACGCGACATGTGCACAGGAGGTCAAATGCCCCGAAAAATCAGGGTAGGACAAATTCAAAAAAACAGGCAGAGAATGCCAATTTTATTTGTTGCATTAATATAAAAAAGAGGATAGTCATGTTTGTTCCTCCAAAATGTATATATAGATGTCCATGTTTGGCATCTGCACTTATATTTCCCTCATTCCAACAGGCTTCTAACCTGGAGCTCCAGCCAAAAGCCAGACAGGCGCCACACACACACACACACACACACACACACACACCACCGCTGGTCTGAGGCCAGCTTCCAGTGCTCCCTGTTTGTGCCAGCCCTGTCATCGCTGCTCCAAACACGCTGCTTGATAACGCAGGAGAGAGACCGAGGGAGCGGCTGCCAACACGGTATCTGATCTAACTATCAGTTCATGCTATTAAACCACAGTGATCGTCTTATGTAGAAACCTGGCATGGGTGTTAGACGGAAGGTGGGGGAGGGCATGTAAGTCCTTTGGTTCATTCGATTAAGCTCCACCCATCACAGATGCTTCATTGATTTAGTCCTGCAGCACCTCCAGAAGGCTCAGCAGTGGTTTTTAATATTTCACTCAATAACCTATGACACTTTATATAGACAAGACAAGGCCTGTTTTGCAGCTTTTTCCAGCTCTGGAAAACTTTGGTGAATTTAAGAAGGTTTTTTGATGACCTTTAGTACCCAATTTAGTTTAATTGGGCAGGAATAAAATGTCAGAGCTCAAACAAACAAGCTTTCAAGAGACTCATGATGCAGGGGGATCATTTAAACACATGAAATGTTTGGATACAAGGGGAAAAATAAGTAGGATTTGATTAGATGTTTATAAGACTAACAATAAGGTGCTTTGGACAGAATCTTTGGAAATACTGAGTTATGTTGTAGTAACTGTTGTATCGTACGTTCACCCCTAATGCAGTCTCATCTACACTACAGGCTGCAGTTCTTGTCTAAAAAATACCAAATATCTTATACATCTCAATAGTTTGCCAAAAAATAAATAAAACTGTAGTTTTAAGTAACTATGAAATTATCTTTTTAAGTAGTGGTTACTTAATCCGCAAAAAAAAGTTAATGTTAACAAGTATGAGTCTACTAAACTCAAATGAAAGTATAATTTTAATGGCACTCAAAAGTTCTAAACACGTTTTGAGTTTACGTACTTATTCCAAATAATTAAGTTCATTATTAATATCTGTTAATCTAATATTGTCTCCATCGTTTGGTGTAAGTTCATGAAACTCATTCCTAGTTTTTGTCACTTTTTGTCACCTAATGATTTTTTGGTTTTTCCAAGTTTTTTTGTCAAGTTTTTTTTTTCTGCGCTTTTTTCTGGATGTTTTTTTTAATTTGCCGACGTTTTTGAAGCATTTTCTGTCATTTTTGTCACTTTTTTTCAAAGTTCTTTTGCCATATGCCATAACATTAAATAAAACACCCATATTCAGTAAGAATAGTAAACTGATTATTTATTGTACTTGTTTTTTTACATTTTGGTTGAAAGAAACCCAATGTTGTGATAGAGCAACATTTTGAAAATGGGTTAAATTTGACCCGAGGACAACAGGAGGGTTAAAGTTAACAGCTAATGCTAGCGGTAGCAAGCTAGCTTGTGAAAGCTTTCAAAATGAAACTCAATGTAGTCTTGCAAATTGTGACCCTGCAAGATGTCCAGTCTCTCTACATCTCATGACAGATGTGAGATGATTGTCTCCACATCTGAGAAGGTTTCAGTCTTTTCAAAGTCTTTTAAAACTCCATTGCGTGCAAATTTTGAGTAACTAAAGAATGCAAACTGCTCCTCCGGTTGTTAAATTCTGAAATTCTCACAAACACTACAAGGACATGACCTCTGTGTCCTCTGCGTAAACAGTGTGAAGTCAGACTGAATCAACCACACTGCACAGATGTCACAGCCTCGCTCAGACTCTCACTGTATGATTAACAGCTCATCTCATGGTGGGAAGCTTTGAAATTCAGCCCAATGCAATTTGAAATAAATTGCCAAAGGAGATGTTTAATCAATCCACACCGCCTCGCAAAGAAACACGTCAACTAAAATAAACCAATCCTGATATTTGGACTCGACTGCAAGCTCAGTACTGACCCGAGGCTGCAGCTTTGACTTCTTTTTGTTCATGATACCCGTGATTTGTTTCTGCACACTGATCTCCACCTTTTACACGCATGCAGCCTTGATTTTTGTTGTTGTTGTTCCTCCGATGCTCCTGCAGCAACTTCCCCCTCGCGTCATTCAAGTTTAAAATCATTGACACAGGATTTTCACATTTCTGAACGTGTGACAGCAGAGACGGAGATGCTTTGTTGCTGATGTTGGGCTGCATGTTCAGTTTAACTGTGCACACACACACAGATTGGTTGACTCTAATTCCAGACTCTGACTCTCTGTCTTGTGAACACAGTGTACCTTCTTAAAGGGCAAATGATGCTAATCATATCTCTGTGTGTGTCTGTGTGCGTGCAACAGCATTCAACAACACTTCAACTTATGATCATCCTATCTATCCGTATATCTGTCTATCTATCTATCTATCTTACTCTTAAAACCTGTTTTTCCATCTCTTCATCAATCAGGTAATGGTTCACGTTGGGTAAAAGAGCTGGACACACACACACACACACACACACACACACACAGAGGTTGAAGCAGAGCAAGGCTGACAGCTTTACAGCCTCGCACAAACAGCGTCCCGAAGCGCCAGTGACCTCGAGCGTTGTGTATCACATTTTTAGATATTATCATCGTTGCCATTGTTTCTTCAAATAAAGACCACATTTTCCATCAGCCCTATTGATTCTTTTTTTCTGAGGAAAAACTGTTTTGAAAAGTGATATTTTTGCACAACACCATTCAACCACCTGCTGTCACAAGAAAGAGCAGTAGCACAATAAATGATGCTTTCATGTACTGATGGGCTTTTCAAAACAGATGATGGTGCAGGCATGGCGATTCATTGGTGGAAATTACAAATCACTTCAATGTATTGTTAAATTCAGCTGAGTGGTCAAATTTGTAGTAACTTGTGTAGTTTAGGTGGCGATCTGAGTGGCAGGGGTCGGAAAAAAAAGACACCTGCTGCACGAGGTGGGGAACCAGTGTGCCGGGTTTTTAGAGCATTCAGGGAGCCTACATGGCAGGGGTTCCTTAAACGCATCACTCAAAGGTCTGCAATGCAATGATTTTTTTTTTATGTCAGGGTTCTTAAACGATTGCCGATAACAAAAACAGTTCATCCAGATACATTTTGGAAGTATACCTATTTTTGGTTGCCTATTTTCTCTCTAATATTTTTTTTATTTCAATTTTAAAAATAAGTCCAAACCTATTTTTGTAGGTCTGTTACACCAATACTGTACATTCACCTTTCCTAATAATGTATTCTTAAGTAGGAAATATTAGACCTTTTAGGTTCTGTATTCATGACACAATGTTTGTGGGCCGGGTCCGGATTGACTTGTCATTGGGTCGGATGCGGAACTTGGTCCGGACTTTCAGTAGCCCTGCTCTATGGCAGTGTCTCGTTTTCTCCATTTACTGTAAAGGCACCTATTAGTGGACGCCATCCCGCTTTCTCAACTCTAAGAGCACCCTAGAGAGCACTATATCACGTCGTAGTGTATCTACCGATCAGAGCATCAAACAGGGCATTTTGGGTGTGTTTCTTTTGACTGGGGGCACAGAGGTGGCCATTTCTTTGTGATGAACTAATGTAATGTTGATACAGAATGAGTTTTCTGCAGACAGTTCATTGGTCAGCAATTAGACTCCAAAAGTAATAAAGGAATGGTGTTCACTATATACAAGCCACGACTTTAAGGACTTAAAATGTTAGATTTCTCAGTTGAGTCATCAGGCTTGCCATGCCAATTAAAAAAAAACCTCCAAGTCATGGATAGCCAGTGGAGGGTTTTGGCCTCATAACCCCTGTTTTTCCCCCAATTCTCGAGGTGAGCTCCTGCTTCGTGTCCCTCGTGCCAAATTCCCACGTGTTAAACTCCGCGACAGACGCTGTTCAAAAAGCTGGTGTCAGAGAGCAGGGGATTGGCCCCTGGTCAAGTATTGTACCTGATGAATGCATCCGGCTCTTCCTCCTCCTCTTCCTCCTCGTCCAGGCAGCCAGCCAAGCAGCATGAGCTCATACGTCCTTGAGGGAGGGTGGGCGGGGGTTATCTTTCATTCTTAAGTAGCCACTTGACAAATGAAATGGGACTGAGACCGTTTTTCTCTCATAACACTTCTGAGAATAAGAGCACTGCTCTGCAAGGCTGCATTTACTTTACATCTCCGTGGTTAGTGGGACTCTTATCTGCAGTGCAGAGCTGCAACTCCTGCAGTCAGTGGTGGAATGTAACTGAGTACATTTACTCAAGTACTGCACTATTTAAGGTACTGGACTTTACTGGAGTCTTTTATTTTCATGCCACTTCTACTCCGCTACATCTCAGAGAGAAATATTCTACCTTAGTTACTCCACTACATCATCTGACAGCTTTAGTTACTTTACACATTAAGATTTCTGCACACGAAACACATGTAGTTTATAAAATCTGATGTTTTATAATAAATGAACCTGGCCAACAATACATTTACCTGATGAAACTTACATACTTTTACTGTTAACCTATACTGAAGGTACTATAATACCTAATTGTGTTTAAACAACCAGTCTGGTTTTATGGCAATGACCCTGAACAAGTGAACTGGCCTGTAAGCAAGAGGAACCGTCTCTCTCCTTCTGCAGAGTTTTCTGCTCTTCTAAGATATTCCTCTGCTTGTGTGAACACTTGTTGACCTTGACACTAAGAGAGATATTGAATAATGAATTAATAACGTTTTCCCCCCAGAATAGTTTGGTGAACAACTAGGAGTCTACTTAATAAAAGACTACTTTGCCCAGCTATTTATTTGGCCAAACACACTCTTGTTTCTGAAACTCTAAGTTATTATAGCTCAGTTTTTTTTTTCACATTGGAGTTGTACTTGAAGCACAATCATTTGTCAAACACTGACCTCTGGTGACGACATATATCAACTACACCACATTAAAAATGAATACTTTCTGCAGCTCAGACACATCCACTGTGACATTTAACAAAAAGCATAGGTGTCCGTACTGATAAAATAAACGCTTGATACTTCATGTTGCAATTAATACACATGCATTTTAACCAAGGACGTAGGTTTTGTACAACTGGGGGGTCCGGGTGTGTTCCCCAGAACGTTTTGACCGTCAAACACTTCATGTCCTACATTCAGCTGAATGACACTTTCTGCCTTGTCTGCAGCGTTTTGACCTCTTTTGTGGAGTGGGTTATCTTTCATATTTTCTAAGGGGGCATCAATCTTCCTTTTCTAATTATTGGGGGCTTGGGGGGCACATATCCCCAGCATCTGTGTGATGAAACACTACCACCTCGTGGCCAAATTAAATATGACCCGTTGTTGAGTGTGACCTACATTTTACTGTACAGTTAAACGGATAAGCCAAACTTCAGACCAGATTAAGATCTGTAATACAACATGCAATCAAATATCAAATTAAACAAGATAAGACGTTATTGATCCACAGGATGTACAAGCTACCCAGTAGCACGTACAGGTCCCATGGCATGAAAACGTCACTTTATGAGTTTTGTTAACATTAATATGAGTTCCCCCAGCCTGCTTATGGCCCCCCAGGGGCTAGAAATGGTGATAGGTGTAAACCGAGCCCTGGGTATCCTGATCTGCCTTTGAGAAAATGAATGCTCAGAGGGGCCGATCTGGAATCTTCCCCTTATGAGGTCATAAGTATTAGGGGACCACTAATGAAGATGTAAAACTTCAGATACAGTGTTAGGGGACCACTAAGGTCTATATAAAAGAGACTTCAGATACAGTATTAGGGACCACTAAGGTCTATATAAAAGAGACTCCAGATACAGTATTAGGGACCACTAAGGTCTATATAAAGAGACTTCAGATACAGTATTAGGGGACCACTAAGGTCTATATAAAAGAGACTTCAGATACAGTATTAGGGACCACTAAGGTCTATATAAAAGAGACTTCAGATACAGTATTAGGGGACCACTAAGGTCTATACAAAAGAGACTTCAAGTACAGTATTAGGGGACCACTAAGGTCTATATAAAGAGACTTCAGATACTGTATTAGGGACCACTAAGGTCTATATAAAAGAGACTTCAGATACAGTATTAGGGGACCACTAAGGTCTATACAAAAGAGACTTCAAGTACAGTATTAGGGGACCACTAAGGTCTATATAAAAGAGACTTCAGATACAGTATTAGGGACCACTAAGGTCTATATAAAGAGACTTCAGATACTGTATTTAGGGACCACTAAGGTCTATATAAAGAGACTTCAGATGCAGTATTAGAGAACCACTAAGGCCTATATTAAAGCTTTCAAAACCCTTAAAGTAATTTAAATTAGATCCACCTTTACCATCTGCAACATTAAAGTGATGAACACATGCTATGATAAATGTTATTCTTGACATGGACCTTAACTTTTGATATTTAAAGTATATTTTGATGCTGACACTTTAGCAGTTTAGCACTTTATGGAAACTATTACTTTTGCTCTACTACTTTTCCTAAGTAACATGAATACTTTTACTGTAATGCATTTCCCCACAGCATCTTCATTACTCGTTACATGGAAGAAATGTTTTTATAGGCAACATTGGAGTGAAGCATTCTTCCCCACAAAATAAATCTAAATTTAGTTTCGGTTTGCTTCTGTGTTGATGACAGACTTTGAATTTGATGTTGAATACTATGAATATAATTACCCTGAATATTATGCTTTACTATAAGGAAGTTAGATTAAAGTTCATAATCCCAGTTTTTTAAACTTTTACTTCTAAAAGTGAACTACTATTAATTTAAGAAAATGACATTAAGTTAAATACAGTAAAAATCAGATACTTCAAGACGTTTACTCAAGTTACATTGTAAAAGGTGACTTTAACTTCTCCCAATTATTTTGTGGTAATGTACTTCTATTTTAAAATAAGTACTGCTTTCAGGTGCTTTATACAAGACTTTTGTCCTTAGCCTTTATGTTGTCCTCGAGTCAAATTTGACTAATGTTCAAAAATGTCCATATAAAAAAAGAAAAAATTGTTTTTTAAACCAAATAGCCCCAAAACTAACATGGATGGTTCCATACACAAAACAGTCATTATCCATCAACGTAACTGCCTCGGATCTTAACTATTAGTCAAAATAATTCATAATTTCTGGGGAAATTCAGGTAGGCCATAATTCCATGTATAATTCCAAAAGTAAGTGTAAAAGTAATTGTAATAGGGTGATATGAAGTTGGCTATGAAGATGCAAATCAGATTGGGAGGTCATTTTTTTACTATATGATTTAAAAATAGACAAAACCGACCACAATGGAAGACAACACAAGTATTTCCCCCCCAAACCTTTATTAACAGTATGTTAGGCCTACAAATACAAATAAAAAACAATACAGGAAGTATTTACAATGTGCCCATAAGGATACAGCTTACATTTTACAGTTCATAAAAATTAATAACCAACTTAAATCATCTGGCAAAGTGTATCTTAGGAGATGAGAAGTCTTTAAAGCTTATTTTGTTTTTGAATACTTTACATACAGAGTCAAATAAAGTCTGAAGTTCACCAAACAAGTATTTGCTGACAAGAAACTGAAAACATCTGGCCTTGTGAATATGAATATGATATATGCCCAAAAGATCAACTTCCTTATGGTTCGACTCTACCTTCAAAAACAAGACCATCCATTCTGTTAGGGACCAAGACATTATGAGTTCCCCAAATTAATAAAGACGTGACGTGCAGCCAGAATTTAAGCATAAAAATGTTTATTAAAAAATGTGTTTAATAAACTTGTATTTGTATTTTTACTGTTTATTCTAGTGATTTATATGTGTGTTGTTGCAATTATTTAGACGTTATGAGCCATATAAGCCTATATGCTACATTAGAAAAGCCCATCTTAAAAGCTCAGATTTCCTGCGTATTAAACAGTTCAGTAAACTCAACGTTTGGCAATGGCACAAATTTACGTGATTGATGCAGGCAGGTGTGCCCACGGTGCAATCAAGAGACAGAGAGTTTAACGGATATTTAATGCAGCACGTTGTCGTTTACCGTGAAGAAAAGTGCGTATTTATCGCGACAGACACGACCCATGGTTCGTTTGACAAGTTGTCTTTCTCTTTGTGAACACTATGTTAGTTGCTATCTTATTTAATTAGTTACCAAGGTCATAGTATGCGTGCTTAACTTTGGCTAACTTTACCCAACACGCAGCTAAGGTAGCTACAGCTATGGCTAACTTTACCCAGCACGTAGCTAAGCTAGCTAGAGCTATGGCTAACTTTACCCAACACGTAGCTAAGCTAACTATAGCTATGGCTAATTTTACCCAACACATAGATAAGCTAACTAGAGCTGTGGCTAACTTTACCCCAAGCATTGTAAATTAAATGTAACATTTATGTTGTCCTCGGGTCAACTTGTATGTGTTTTCAGACGTTTCTAACCTATTTAAAGAAATATAGGTTTCTTTCAACCCACTTGCCCAAAAGTAACATCGTTGGTTCTATACAGCATTCTTTTACAAGTATGAAGGATTGGATACATTTTAATTAATCTAAAAAGGGTATATAGTAGTTAATTTTTTTTTTTAATAAAGTGATACCCAATTTGTAAAACCAAAACTGATGAAAGTTTATAACACACAGAAAAAATAGAAATATACAAAATGTCACCCTAATGGTAGAAATGACCATAGACAGTAGAAATGACTTGTTCTAAGTGTCTTGGCACGTGGTGACATCTACAGTACTGCTAGCTTTGTGTTTTCAGTGGTTGGATGTTTGAGTTTCTTGTATGGCTGCACGATAGGGGGAAAATATTAGGGGCGATATATACGGATATTAATGTGTGTGTTGAACTTTGAATTAAATATAATAGGCACCTCTAAAAACGCGAGTTGTATATTAAAATGGAACGGTTTCTGAAACAAGGGAAGGAATTTGAACCGTTTTCACTCCTGCTTGGTCAGTGGCCTTCAGAGTGCACGTGGGACTGCCGGGATTGTCGCGAGTAACGAAAAGGCGACAGAGGTCCCAACTGTCAATAAATGTTCCAGTCACGCGGGCCCCTGATTGGCCCGACCCGTAAGCACTGCTTACCTTGCTTTAGTTATGTGTCTGATTAATATTGTGATGCCCGACCAATAAAGGACTTTTAAGGCAGATACGTAACTCCATAGAGTAATAAATTAATATTAATAATTCTACCCAAAACAAGTTTCCTTTTTTTTTTTTGAGAATTATACAAAAAAGAAAAATCACAACTTTTCTCCCGCAACTGTTTATTATTTAATTATGAAAGCCTGTAAGTGCTCCTCATGCTGCTATAATCTCATGTGAGGTTGTTTTTTGCTATTACTGTATAAAGTGAATATTGTCCCTGTCTGAATTGGGCTGGTAAGGGACAAAATTGCCAGGCCTGAATTTTTGTGAATTGAGTGTCTCATGTGGAAGTTGATCTCGCTCTTTTTTTTTTTTTTTTTGCAGTGTGCCCAGATGTCTTGCATCCCAGTTCCAGTGCACAAAGCAACCACATCAAAGAAGCAAACGCAGGTAAATCCCCACACCTGCTGATAAGGCTTGGTACTGGTACCCAATTCAACAGTTTTTAGGGTCCGACTGAATTGCCTAGTGATTGCGAAGTATTAAGTATCCAAAAATGCCTTAAGTGTTTTTCCTAACTTTGTATTATATATTTATATTTCTTTATTTACAGACTCAAGGTCCAAATAAAAAATATATAAGAAGTACACTCAACACATTAAAAAAGGGGTTCAGACCAAACATAAATACATATAGACAAACTCATCTCCAAAAATATTACAAAAAAAACACGCATACATACTAATCTACAAATTGCAATGTCCTATAATTAAAACAAGTGTGTTCCAGTGATTCCAGAGTTTTGACGAATATCTGGTATCACTAAGTGCAGGATTGATTATAGCATTTAAAATTGTATTATTTGTCTCAGTTAATCGGCATATAAATCTGTACATAAACTTCCTCAGCACAGCGTGGAAGGTGGGAACATTACAGGTCACACACAGATGGCTAGCACTGGTCCATCTTGGACGCTTCATCAATATTCTAAATGCATCATTGTATGCCACCTTTATCTTGTTTATCTTTGCTTTACTGTAGCTGCACCATAGATGAGCTGTATACAGTGGAGTACAGTATGCTCTGAAAAGAGATATTTTAACTTTTTCAGAACACATATGAAATTTGCGTGCCAGAGTATTTGCTTGTCCATATAATTTACAGCACTGCCGCTGTATATCATAATCACAAAAATCGTCGCGATCATCGCGATAGCAGTTATCCATGGAAACATTGGTACAAATACAGGTTTGCCAATCAGATTTAACATGTTCAGCTGTGTTAATAAAAAATTTAAACTGTAGACAAATGTCAGAAGTGTGGACCAGCGCTGTGTGGCCGGGCTGCGTGGGGAGTATTGGGAGAGTGAGTAGAGGAGAGATCCAAACACAGGCACGGCTTTACAGAAGAAATGGGTCATGAAACGGAAAATGAAACCATAGGCAGGAAAACTCTGTTAGACACAGAGACAGAGCACAGGGAATCGAAATAAAGTATTTTTCAGGTTTGGTACCAACGATTCCTAATCCTACCTAGTCCTATGTTCACCCACTTACTAGAAGATATAGAGGTTGGGTTTCTTTAGGAGAAATACTGTGATGTTTTATATCCTCAAGAGATTGTTTAGAAGTAGATTTGTTTTAAATAAAATAATGCTTATTTTTCTTAAATCAAGATTGAGTCTTTAAAGTCTTTGGGCCTATGATTTTGTCAAACCTGGCATCTGACCCACTTGTTTTGGGGTTGATTTTCACCTCTTAGTTATTGAAAGGAATAATTAAAAACTAATTTCACTTTTTTTTTTAAACCCAGTTTTGATATGTGCGAATGAATCTCCCCTACTGGAGTACATAAATGAAGAAGGCATTAGAGTACACCTTACCTTGCTTTGAATTTTTCTCCTAACAACGATCACAAGGCTGCAAATTGTCATCATCTTCTCTTCATTATTCTTTAATGTAACTGATAAGGTATCTATTTTGGTTAGACTGGGGGGGGGGAACCTGACTAAATAAGATGTTGGATTTGAGCGCCACATTATACATGTAATAACAGTTTAGGGATACAATCCATCACTGCTGTCCTGTGTCACATCAGCCAGTGGAGGAGGGAAAAAAAGGAAGAAGTTGATCCGTTTCTCTGGGTCATCGTTTTTCAGCGTAATAGATGACAAATAATTGGCCATTCATCAATAGCAATAGATGAGAGCTGAAATGATTTATTGCCTTTACAACAGAAATTGGGCCGCCCCTGCAATGATGATGGAGCTCACCAGTCAGTGAGGCGGAAAGAAGGGAGGTAAATGCAAAAGAAAAGATAAGGGGAGGGAATAAAAAAGGGAAAGAAGGAGTCAAGAAAGAGGAAAATGTAAAAATGATGAGGAAACACACAGGAAAGAAAGGAGAATGAGGGAAGTGGGGGGAAAGAAGAGAGTAAAGGTGATCCAGAAGGAAGAATGAAAAAAAGGGGTAGATGAAAAGAGCAAGGATTCATAAAGAATTGTAGAGGCAAAATCGTACCTTGTGTTAAATCCACTTCTGTCTGCCGTAGGCAGAATTAGTGTTGACTCGTTCTTTCTTTATTTCCAGTTTGTTTCAAACTTTCTGTAAAAAAACAAAAAAAAAAACATTTCACCACACAACTACCGCCGGGGGGGGGGGGG
>NC_048430.1:12192650-12240152 GCF_013103735.1 Etheostoma cragini
GGGAAGTTAGGACATTTCAATTATTAAACTAACCCATTTTTTCTTGTCATGGGGCCCAAAATTCCTGGCGACGCCCCTGGCTACCGCTGACCCACCAACTGTTTTTCTCAATCAGCTCAAACGTAGAACTAGAGTACATTAGATCTGCAACAACACACACAGTTGAAAACAATGTACACCAACATAGAATGATAACAGAAAACTAAGAGGAAAAAGGGCAAGAGAACAAGAATGGGATCAGGATATGGCAGAAAGGAATGAAGGGAAGAAAGAGGAGTGTGGATTAAGGAGGGACAATGGAGAGAAGGGGGGTTAGGAAAAGATGCACCACTTCTGCACAAAGAACAAGTGCAAGTGGGTGTTTGTCCTTAAGGCGGGTTGCAGGCCGTTACAGAAGAATTACTTGATAACGTTTTTTTCATGTGGGTTTTAAGTTGACAATTTGATTTACATTTTCTTCAGACCAAATCTGCAGAAGACTGTTCTAGTGACAGATACACTTCAATAGCAAGATCCTTTTTGTAAAGTAGACAAGCTACATGATACCTCTTCCACTTATTTAGTTCCGGCTGCTCTGCCATTGACCACCTTTCGAGTCATGATGGATTGCCCCAACCTGATAATCCTGCGCATTTGCAAGATGTGAACACACACTGCAATCCTTTTATTGATCACTGCAGTGAAACACAGATCCCCTGTCTGATTACCAGCTTGCTGTGAAACTGACAGGAGTCTCTCTGTCTTCTGCAATCAGAGCTTGTTGTCCAGGACACTTCTGGATCAGGTTTGGGGTTCAGACTGAGGGATCAACTGAATGTTGCTCAATTTAGCATGAGATAAAATAAGGAGTTGTCATCCATGGCATCTGAAACTAAGCAGTGTCCAACATCATGAATGCTAAATCGTTTTGGGCGATTTATATCTTTGACAGTGTAGAGGCAGACTGGAATTGGGGGGTGGGACATTGCAGGTATCTGGCATGCGCTCCAACCACTCCGCTACCAAGGCACTCTTAATTTTAGAAAATAAATTATAATCCAAAATATATAGTGTATGTATGAAGTATGCTAGCTTTCAGAACATAATGGCAGAGAAGGGTAAGAAAAACACAAACTAATACACAGTATATTTACACAAATTGGAATGAAGAATCATAATTGTGTGTGTGTGTGTGTGTGTGTGTGTGTGTGTGTGTGTGTGAAAACAAAACCAAGTTAAAACTTGTTTTGAACTTGTGGGGGGGGGGCAGCACTGCTTGGCAGAAAACTAAGTGGCCTTTTCTATCCACAGGAATTGAGCTGCATGGCTGCTGATGGACAGCAATGATGGATGGATTCTTCCTGGCTTGAGGATCAGTCCTGAGTTGTAAGTAACAGTAGTCCCTTTAAGCAGTAGACTGTTGTGCTCTGCAACAACAACACCGCCATAATCCCCTGATTTAGATTGACAGCTCTGCCACTGATTGTCAAATTTACCCCACCGTAGTAATTGAGGGTATTGAATGTCTGATTTGAATCTGTATTTTTGTGTGTGCATGTTTGTCTTAAATCTCCTTTTTTTTGTCAATGGAAAAATGGTCACCTTTCAGGTACTGTTGTTAAAAAAAAGGGCAAGGGATCTACTTGCCTCATAGTCAGGAAGACATACAGTATTTCTATCTGCTGTTAATTTGTCAAAGCAACGCAATAAACGGGAGTGGATTAGTTGAAGTGCGTCTGTCCATCTCCAAGCTTTTTACTCGTCAGCATCAACAACAGCTATTTCAGCCAGCGTGTCGCAGTTATCAAAAGTCATAATCTCTGTGTTCATCTGGCCGGCAGCCGTTCTGGCAACATCTTCAGTCATAGAACAAACTGGATCTACGAACCTGCCAAAGCTACGTCCCAATCAATTGATCCAGTTGCAGTAAGAGGCCTTTATCTTGTCATCTCGGGGACGAATTTCAGCTAGGCTTGCTCAGTCACTCTTTCTCTCGTTGCATTCTGGGAAAGCTGACAGACACTGGGAGCTCGGTGGTGGACACTTGCTGGTTGTCTAGGTTGGGGTCCTCTTTAAAGAATGAATGATGGAGGATTGTTTTATAGCCGCGGCAGAAGGCGCCTGGCGAATTGAGAAATCGGAGAGGTTTCACTTGTCTTTCCCTACTTCTATCCTTCAATCTCATTTCCCTCGTTTCACCCCCTTTATCCACTTCACAGCACTATACTTCCCCTTTTCTGTAGTTTGAATCCTTATCACCCCCCCACTTTCTGCTCTTTATCTTGTCCTTTTCCTTTTTATTATGCCTCCCTTCTGTACCCCTTTCCTCTATTCTTATTCACTTGTCTAATTGGGTCATTGAAGCTCATTTCTTTTTGTCTTGATTAATTTCAACCTTCCTACATCAAAATTGCCCCTAACGTCTTCCTATCTCATTTAAAATTATTTTCTACTCAATTTTCTGCGTATAAACAGCATAGAAATAAAGGTTTATGAAGAGTGAAGTGTTGACAAGTGTGTAGAAAGATAATGGAATCAACCAGTGGTCAGAAATTAATATGAGATACAAGACAGCTGTGATAGAAGGCCAGAAGCAATGTCCTTGTACAGTGAAAATTTAAGATACAAAAACACACTTTTTGTTTCCTCACTCACAACCTTTATGTACCGTATCAGGCATCTTTCAATGGGCAGTTTCCCACCTTTCTTCTCTCCTCCCAATGTTGTTCCCTTCACTGTCCTTGCCTTCTCTGCCCTCGGTGTCATTTGGACTTCCTTGCAGATCCGGGTCTCCTCTTCTGCTTCTCTGACTTCTGTAATTCTGTTCACTCTCCCCTTCCTGAGTAATTGAAGTAATTTCCCACCTTGGCTATGATGAATGTGTCCCCCGCTCCCGCCATGCCCTTCTACTTTAGCCGGCCTAATTAAAGAAAACATTCCATGATTGCCTATTTTTCCTCGAGCGTGACAACCTATTATTCTCCCCAGCACCTGATTAGAGAGTTATTATGCTTAGATTTAGATTGATTTAACCGGGCAGCTTAATAAAAGACTACTTGGGGTTTGATTTAAAGCGGGGGGGAATTGCAGGTTTTGGAGCCAGTCACGGTGTGTAATTGTTATTACTGGTTCATGATATGAGCTGAGTCGCGGCGAGAGGGAGTTCTCGAAAATTGAATTAGAAAATTAGAAGGTCACTCTGCGTACAACAGGTGACATTTTGGGACATTCGTGCCGCGGATAGAGCTGTCAGGAGGAGCGACATTCAGGCACCGATTGGTCCGGAATGATAAATCGCATCCATCTCAGCCTGCACAAACTTGACATATTTCTATCAAAGCAAGATTAATCTCTCCATCAACTGCTGCAACGTGGCTCATAATAATCTGAGAATTGGATGCCGAATGGGTAAATTGACTGGCGTTTGTGTTGTGGTGCTCTGCCCTGGGTTCATACTGTCTTAATAAAAGCCAAATGGGAGGATACAGTCACATAACCCAACTGCTCAAGTTTTTGTCTAAGAAAAATCATAGTTGTGGCAGCCTTGGCATATTCTGATTGAACTGAGCGATCGTGAGATAGTTCATTGTTTAAAATCAGGATAGACAGGCTGTTTTTGGCAGTTTCCGGATTAACTGTATCAGCGTTTTATTTGCCTAATAACCGATAAAGTTATAAATTAAAAAGTGGTCTGCTCGGCTCCAGCTCTGTCTGTCCGTCTGCTTCGGTTTCACTCACCACTGAGTCCGACTTAATCTCCTGCCCACAACGCTATCTGACTATCTCTTACTGGGTATTATGTCGAAAGTTTCTCATTTATCAAGTAATTGCTGAAAGCATTTAAACTTTTTTGAAACAAAAGTTTTGTGTTGGCATTTGTAACATTCCACAGTATCATTTGATCCATAGTTTAAAAGAGGTCGTCAGACAGTAAATATTCTTTTCAAAAACGTAAAATTGTTCTCCAGGACATTTATACCCAAGACTACATCTAATACACTGTTGAAAACGTAATTGCTGCTCTCCTTGAGAAGACATTTGTCCTATACTACTGTCCCCCACTGAGCACACAAAGGTCAGAGGTCAGGGTCAGCCACACATCAGCATCTTCAGTTGAAAAGTTTTTAGCATGTGGTAGAAGTATTCAGATCCTTTCCTAAAGTAAAAGTACTAACTCACTGTAAAAAATACTGTTAAAAGTAAAACATGGAATACATGTACTTAGTTACATTTTACCACTTGGTTTAAGGGCACTTCATTAGGTTTAAAGCATAATTTTGCAGGTTGAAAAAGCCTTGAGTTTAGGAGACGATGATGAAGACTTTAAAGATCCAAGGTCCAAGGATTTCTAATTATTTTCAGCTTTATTCAAACAGTGAACAAACTTTCATGACACAGTGAGCCAACTCTGTATACACACAAATGTCAATAGTGACCAATGAACATCAGAATAACTTTGTTTCTTACAGTCTTCTTGTTCTGCAGTGGTCAGTTAATCTGTTTCTGTGAAACGGTTACCTTTGACACAACTCTTTATTTGTGAGACACTTCTACTAGCTTACAAATTCTGATCTATTCCTGCAACCTAGTGTCCACTTCATGCTGACTCTGCCCTAAAAGCTCCCTCTGAATGGTTTACTGCATTTGAACTTTTACATGCATAAATATCAACTTATCAAATGTCTCTACAGTATACTTGGTGTACTACTCCGCCCGAATCCTGAAAACAAAAAAGTCAACATATTTGATTGGTACCTGATGTAGCTAACCATCTGTTTGGGACCCCCTCCCCCCCAACAAGCTGAGGAGGCTCGTCCTCCTTTGGCCTCACTCCAATCTAGTTAGCATAACTGCACTTACTGACGCGGCTGAGCAGCATTTTGATAAATGGCACGATTAAAGGTAAAATTGAACAATTTGACTCGGGCCACGCCACAAAAGCACAAGAGGCTTTACACTTGCTGTCAAAGGGACGAAGCGAGTCAATCTTTCATGTCTGAAATCCAGCAGTGACTAGAGTGAGCTCTGTGTAAGTTGTCTTTGACATGTATTCACTGTTGGCCTTATTGGCAGTCACTTCTTCACTGTCACTGTAAGTAATGGCTGCGTACTGTAGTGCAGCTTATCACTGCATGGAAAGATTGATGTATAAAACGACTGATGGGTAGATGCAAAGATGCTGTAGGTGAATGAAAAGATATTTAAAATAGATTAGGTAATATGGTTGAAAGAGATGAATGGTGTGGGAATTTGGAAACGAATCCATTGATTAGTTTCGGAGGCACTGTGTCATCCTGACAGAAAACAAACCTTGGTTGAAGTCAAAGAATGTCAGTCTTGTAGAGGAATGTGTTCAAATGTAATTCAGCACTGTATCCATTTAGGTGGTGTGCCAAAGGAGGAGGTCAAGGGTCAGACCTACAGTATATTATGTTATATTGCAGGGGTTCTTGAACATCACTCAATCTGATTTTTATTACAGGTCAAAGGTCCCGATACGATTGGCAATAACAAAAAACATTTGGTCCGTTCTTTGAGCTTCATTTAGTAAAAGTACAGCCATATTCTTGGCTTCATGTAGTAAAAATGTTTTTTTGTTTTTTTTGTTGCTAAGTTTTTTTGCGCTTCTTAAGGTTTTGTATTTCTTAGTGCTGTCAAACGATTAAAATATTCAATTGCAATTAATCGCACACTTTTATCTATTAATGTCCCTTAATTTCTTTTTTGACCCACGTTTTTTTTATTTTAATGCTCATATCCGTATGGAAAAGTGGATCAGCTCGCTTTGTGCAAATATTTTTTGTTTCCATTGAAAACATTGGCATATAGCCTATTGTAGTGTTCAATTTCACACCAACATTCTCACTTGGAGCAAATAATCTCTCACACAATGTAACGCTGACCATCAATAAAAGGGTTAAAAAAAATACTTTGATGGCCGGGGGGGACATCAAGTAGTATTTCAGCCTGGTCGTGCTGCAGTGATAGCTCAGTTCACAACGACCAAACCCGCAGATCACTTTGGTCTTGTCAGTGGAACATTTGGCAACTTTTAGAAAGTAAACTTTCCATTCAGAATCTTAATGGCGTCCATTTTGGCGTCTCGCCGTCCCCTTAAAATGTAACGTTACCACTCTTTGGCCGGCTCGCAAGCCCACACAAGTGTGAGTGGCATGACAGTTTTGTTTCCGGTCTAGCTAGATCCGGTGGGTGTTGTCACTTTTTTAACGTTACTAGTAGTCGCAACACCGCGTGCGCGTGCGTGCGTGTGTGTGTGTGTGTGTGTGTGTGTGTGTGTAAAAGTTAATCTTGCGATTTAAAGTCTTTTTCTGCAATTAAGAGGTCATAAGGAGCAAGGTTACCCTTTCTCTGCTTTGCCCGTCCAGAGAATTTTGGAGAGAGAGACATCATGGCATTCAAATGAGCAAAGTGGCAGTTGGTCAATGCCAACCCCCAGCCACCCCCCCCCCCTCTCCTCCCCAAAAGCCACAGACTCAGAAATGGCACATACTAAGTAAAGCTCATTGTGGGACTGGCTTTAGTGGCTGGAATTCCGCACCAAGACTGAATTATGGGAAAGAAACTGCAGATACAGTATAAGGGGACCACTAAGGTCTATATAAAGAGACTTCAGATACAGTATTAGGGACCACTAAGGTCTATATAAAGAGACTTCAGATACTGGATAAGGGGACCACTAAGGTCTATAAAAGAGACTTCAGGTAAAGTATTGGGGGACCACTAATGCATATATATTTATTTATTAGAGCTGGGCAGCAATTAAAATGTATCGTGATTAATTGCATAATTTCCCCAATTAATCGCAAAATGAAATAATGAATTCAAAAGTAGTGCATATAGTTCAATTTTATTTTAAAGGTTCTGCCATATGAACAAAAGTGCCATAACATTTGTTCTGCAAAAACTTACCAGCATTTTGTATATAAAGTAGCAGTTAAATAAAATATTTAGTTTAAATCTCAACTTAAACAATTTATTTATCATGTCCAGAGTTGAATTCCATCTGGTTGGAATGTGTTGCATAAGCGACTCCTTCTTACGTACACGTTCTTCTGTTGTTGCTCTAACTCTGCAGCACTTACTGGACTGGGTTTAAAGCCCCACAACTTTACGCACTTAGCAAGGACACTGTCCAACGCGCTGTTAAGCCGAGACAATGAGGGATACTGTCCAACGCGCTGTTAAGCGGAGACACAGCGTGATCAAACGCAAAGCAGGGGACATGATCAGAAGGCAGTAGGCTTGCATCAGCAATCAGATTCCGTTTCTATTCGTACTATCTGTCCTAACTGCGGTGACTTTATTTGACACATTCCACTACTGTGCAACGTCAATAAAGTGTCCCGCGCATGTCTCAGCCTATTATCAGTCAGAGCATGTGAATGCAGCGCCCACTTTTCATCAGTATAATGCACTGTAACTCCGAGATAATTATGGTTACCCAGTGAGTCCAGTATAGTCCCTAATAAGAGAAACAGCGGGTGCATGTTTTGCAGTCCTCTCCTTTATATACAACTCGTGTATTCTTGTGATGGTGTGTCTTGAGGGAATCTCATGCCTGCCGTCGTTGTTGCGATTCTCAGACCGATGTCCTCCACAACCCTAATGGGTCTGCAGTCGGTAGCTATCCACGTCGCTATGGCATTTGTTAGCTTCTCTTGCCTTTGTTTATCTAAACTTACCCACAGGCTGCATCTAACGTAGCCTGCCGTAGCCTCGCGCCAAAAAAAGCAAGCATCCAAAGAGCACCATGCCCTGGTCTTTAAATTTGATCATTGAGGGGCGGCCCTTAATTACACAACATCAAGTCAAATTACAAAGACAAACAAAACAGAAAAGAAGCAACACCGTCATAAGAAAAACAAAGACACTAAAACCTTCTGAATTAGAAAATTATATGATAAATAGATTAGAATAGTAAAGATGCAAAAGAAAGTATAATTATATAAGCACTTACAAGTAGAAGTTTACATGTTTAAAATGACAATTGTTCAAAAGGCACATGTGAGTTTATTTTAAGGAAGTGCTGTAATTTGTTCCAGCTGTCATGGACAATAAAACCAAAATCAGTTTTTCAATCAGATACCAAAGAGACCAACTAACACTTTTATATAAAATACAGTGATGTGTAGGGTTGGCTATCGTTGGGAATTGAAAAGCTGGAATTAAAGCTGGGTGATCTATGATGTGTTTTGAGACAGCAAAGAGGAAGGAACTGAGATGAACAGGATCGAGGGAGAGCACATGTTATACACCAAGCCAACTCAATTTTACAAAATGCATTAAAACACACAGGGTTTGGCATCATTTTGATTTGAACAGTTCTGATTCCAATTCCGATATTTTATCTTGACTCCGGTTCTTATCGTTTTTTGATGTCCGATTCTTTGGAGGTGTTGAGTGGAAACGGGTCACATTTATTGACAGTTAAGAGGAACATTCTATTTTGATTCAGTGATGGCTTACAGTTTTTCCGTGCTTTTTCAATGTAAAATAAAGCCACATGGTAGCGCACTGTTAACTGTGCTCTGTGGCTGCAACACAACAAGCGTTTGGAAGTACAGCGGTAGCCACGGAAACCAAAACTTGTGCGTGTTAAATATGGAACCAATCGGATTCAAAACAAAAAATTTCAAACGAGTCCAATTTAAAAATAAAATTCCATTGTAATTTTTGAAACGATCAGAAATTGGAACCAATTCTTGCAGCCAAGCAAAAATATCAATAGATATTGTCTGTAAGATGCCCATTTATTTTAGATTTCCACTTTATTTTAAAGGAAAGTTTACCCTTTTAAGAATTTTTTTATTTCAATGTCTGGAAGAGTTCAGTAACAAAATTGTCAAATCATATTTTAGTTGCTTATTTTGAGTTGCTATAAATGGAACTATCTTAAATGGGCATATGGTATTGTCTCATTGTTTGCAGGCCCCTGAAATGAAACAATTGTATTGGGCAGACTTAAAGATATCAGCAAATATCAGATTGTTGTCCAAGAATGGATGTATTGTATCATTATGAAATTTTGGGATTTACACCCCACGTTAATATTGGGAAAGTTGGAAAGGCATTTTGGTCCTAAAGTATCGAGATCTAATGCAATTTATAATTTGAAAAGTGGAAATTGGTGCTGCGACGTGAGAAGTGCCGTGACGAGGCTGGAAAAGGTGGAGAGAGAGGGATAAAGGCAGCACTGGAAAAAGTATTCAGCTGCTTCAGTAAAAGCACTAATACCACACTATAATAATACTCTGTTACACGTAAAAGTCATGCGTTGAACATGTTACTCAAGTAAAAGTCATTAAGTGTCATCAGGAAAATTTTAAAGTAAAGAACAATGGGAGGAGCCATTGTAGAAAGGATCCAACCAGCTGTGTGTTTAATGGTCTAATCATCTCAGCTGGACTTGTAGTAACTAAAACTGTCAGTTGAATGTAGTGGAGTACAAAGTACAATATTTCTATAGCGGAGTGGCAGTAGAAAGTGGCATGAAGATTTAAGTAAAGTACAAGTACCTCAAAATTTGAACTTATGTACATTACTGGAGTAAATGTACTTAGTTATAATCTACCACTGGATAAAGGGAGTGAAGCAGGAGCAAGGGACGGAAAGATGAGATAAAAGGTAAGGAGTGAGGGAAAAGAGGATGGTGCAAAGGAAAACAACGGGAGAGTGGAATTCCAAATCAGAGAAAAAGGTGGAGGTGGGAGAAATAAGAATTGAGATGGAGGAATAGTGAGGCCTGAGGTGAAAGGTGGATGAGACAAATAGCAGAAATGAAGGCAGAAGAGCAAAAAAGGCGTGAAGAAGGAAAGCAGGATGAGAAGAAATTAAGTGGGACAGCAAGAGACGTAGGGTAAGAAATGCAACTAAATTACATCAGAGTAAAAAAAGAAGCAGCAAGAAAGAAATGTTATATACACAATGTTTTTAAGTCTCGGATTAATGAGATGTTGCAGCAGCCGGCTGGACGATAAAGCTAAACATTAACAATAAAGAGATGATTTTCTTTTAAAAGGATTAATAGTACTCTGAAGTCATTGATGATCACTCACTGAAGACTTCATTATTCCAATTAATGGTCCCCCTCCGCTACTTGACCCAACCGTCAAAATTAGTGGCAAGGAACCTTCAAGTCAGATGGATGAACTGCCACAGTCTTAGCCGGCTAATTGGCAGCCACAATCAAGAGCGAATATGTATCAGGAGAAAAAGAGGCTGAATATATTAGAAGAAGAAAAATGAGGCTGTAAGCAACATGGCAGCACCAACTGTCTTGGGTGTCAGTGTTGGGGAAAAATGGTGATTGGCGGAGAGGAAGAGATGGGAAGAAAAATGATTAATTAATAAAAGAGCGCAAAACTAATGCTTTCTAAGAGTTCATCAGTGTTTTGAGTATCATATACATGCATCTTGGTTTGCAGAGTGTGTGATTTGGTCCAGTCAGTTGGGTTTTGATGCTGACGTGATGGAAATCAATCAATCAGCAGTTATCTATATAGCATTTTACAGCAACCAACAGGTGTCCAAAGTGCTTTACATCAACCAAGAATAAACTAACACAACATTCAATAAAAGACGAGAAAAAAAAGTGCCAAAGAAAATGTTTTGGCATTAAACTGATCCAAATTTCCCTGGACATAACATAACTGTGTTATGGAAACAACAGGTCGGGCTACTCTACCTGTCATTGGTCGGCTGTCAAAGTATTTGAAGTAGGACCTTTTTTTTTCCCAGATAAGTTGAACCTTTTTCAACTTCAAAAAAGACGCCGTGAGCTGCAAAAATGAAGTCGGTGGTGGCGTTTAATCAAGCACTCTGGCTTTTTTTTTAAATCATGGTTTACTTCACTGGATTATAATGTAAAACAGATGCAGTCTGTTTCTGACATTTTTTTTCTAGCTGTGCTTTTTTCCACTACCACCGAATCTCCACTTTTTAGTGAAATTGAAATTTGGGGCATTTTCATTCTCGCGTTCTGGTTAATTTTTCAGCTAACAATTTGTGCCATTTTTGCATAAATATTTGGTGCAAAGGTCTGTCATTATGTAAATGAAATTACAATAGGGATTTTAGGGTGGGTTTCACTGGCCGGTTTTGATCATCGGAGGGGTTGTAAACCCCGCCCCCCCATCCGTGCTGTTAGTTCCACCTTTGTCACGCACACAGACAAGGCTCTGAATGTCAGATACATTGCTTCATTTCAGCAGCAAAGATTACATAAAAGAATTCTACCAAACACACCCACACACGCCTTCTGTGACCGTCGGATCCCCCGCTCTGTGAATGTGTATGCGAGGAGTCAATACTACCGACGTGGGCTCTGCGTTCAGAGATGAACGGGGCCCAGGTGAGTCGTGCTGCGTGCAGACGCAAATTTGTTTCCCCGCCAAAGCAAACATAACCGATGGCCTCTTCGTGTCCTCCCATCAATTTTTACTTTTTTTCTTTTTCCCCTACAGGAGGGAAGAAAAAGGGATTAAAAAAATGGTGGCGCACTCTTCTTCTCATGCATCAGACAAGTCAGGCATAAAATAGACCGTTTGGATGGGTGATCATGAACTGGCAGCAAACGGGGAAGTTTACCGGAGCTAAATGGATGCCCAGACTCTACTTTTTATCTGTCTCCCACACTGCGTTACAGACGTAATTTATGGTAATAATATCCCTTGAAATGGTGGCGGGTAAAGAAGCAGATGAGAAATGGGCCTCCTCTCAGCATGCTTACGTTGCCTATATGATTGTGGGGGGTGAAACGGTACTTTCAGCGCTGCAGGTGGGAAACTGTATCGCCGCGGGCTGATAGAAAAAGGTGTTTAATCCGAGCTTGTTCAGTCTCAGTGAGCTTTAGCCTTCAATAGAGGCATCGCTGAAGTAAATTGAAATGCTCAGAGGCCCTGTTCGGTGTCTTCTCTCATGGTCTGTTTTGTGTACCGTGTTACCATTAGGGCTCTCAAAAGTAGCCACATTGTTTTGTTTGACGTAACTAACAAATGAACATGGACACTAGTAGATGGCAGCTGGAAAAGACAGAAAAGGGGTGTGTGTGTATGGGTATGATTATACATGTATAAATAAGTGAAGAATTAGTTTGTATATAACTAAAGTAGAAAAAGGGGGTTGGGCCAGATACATTTTTCTTCCTACTCCTTTTGAACATGGAAACACTTATTTTATACAAATCTTTATTTACAATAATTTTGAAAGATATGTTTGAGTACTTTGTTTTGATGGTTTTCTTGTACTAAAATGTACATGTTCTTAATTTGATGTTCAAAATAAACTTTGAATATTTGTGAAAAAAAATACACTGGTTCTAAAATATTAGAAAATCTAATTTGTGTGCATTATGTCAAAAAGAGTGCAAACCCATACAACTAAAACCCTTACAAGACTAATTGTACCCCTACATTTATTTCAACATAAAGATTACGCATACAGACTCTTTACAAAATAAGTATTTAACATATTTCCTGTATAACGTGAAACTTAATTTAAAAACCTTAGACCTCTCTTTCTGAAGCGTGCGGGAAGCAGCATATGGTGCTGATTAATTTTTAATTCATAATTTGGTCGTAAACATCCAAGTCTCCTGCCGTTCCCTGACTCTCTCTGATGGGTTTGGTGTCTCCTCTTATGGAAAAAAAATTCGCAAATCTTGTCCATCCATTTAGACATTTTTGTTGACGTCTTCTTCTTTACCCTCAGTTGTCTAACATCTGGTAGCAGCAGTCGATTCTAGAATGTCCTTAACACGCTAGTCCTTCATTGCTAGATCCTCCTCAGAGTGCAGAGAGCACCTCCCTTCTCCTCCCCATCGTGGCCCTATAAGTGGCGACAGCAGACCAAGAGCTAGTTAATATCATTTACATCCCGGCCATCAAGAGTTTGAGATGGATCATTAGCCTCTTGCATGTAGATAAGGCTACAAATTGACAAAGTGCAAAGTATCGGCTGCTCCTTCAATTTGGGGAGAACAGGAGGAGAAGGAGATGAAGCCCAGGGGATTGATGGGCCTACATGCTCTTGGCTCTGCCTTTGCTCTCCCAGTAGTCCCGTGGCCCGGCCTGGTGGCTACCATCCTCTGCCTCTACTTCATTCAGACAGAAGGCCAGCAGTGACAGAAGTATTCAGATCTTTTACTTAGGTCAAAGTACTAATATCTAGGGCTGCACAATTAATACAATTTTGATCACAATTCTGGCTCCCCACAATCAAATTTGCGTGATCAAACAATATTTAATTTTTTCCATTCATAGAACGCTCCAGGATTTTTGCAAAGCCAGTCTACCGCTCCGTTAACCACTGTCTGATCATGTCAGAGTTGTTCTTGCACCACATAACTTAGTTTCTAGATGTAGACAGTCACAGATAGTAGACAGTGCCAGCCCACACATTTGTCCACAATTATTAACACAGCTGTATGTTAAGCATGAGAGGGAAACCTGTATTTGTACCTGTGTTTTTGCTGGTAACTGCTATCGTGGGGGCCATGGCGAAAAACACATAAGTTATTGAATGCAACTACCTTCAGTTAAGTAATAGCGTGTGAGACGGAGCCTGCTGGACCTGGGCGAGAGACGGACCCATGGCCAGAATATCATAGTGACGATACAGACATTTCTTAAATGTGTGTGTAACTGTTGACCCACCATTTGACCCATGCTGGACCCATTCATATTGAGTCAGCAGTCAATCTGTGAGTAGGCCTTATTGTACATCAGCGCACTCCCCCTCTCTCCCTAGCTCTTTTAATCAGTTACTGTTGAAAACAATTGAAGGAGCTTTCTCAGAGATACATTAAAAAAAAATATATATATACATATATATATCCTAGGCTATTTATTTCAGATAATTTTCATTTACATGTGTTGCAGCTGTATGTATGTACAACACACAACTTCAACATAAGAGGAATGTAGCGTAATATGAATGTGAAAGCAGTTATAAATAGCCTATGTGACAATAACATTTGTTTTGGGTAAAATCAACAAATCGTAATAATTAATTGATCTCAATATTGATCAAAATAATTGGGATTATCATTTTGGCCATAATCTTGCAGCACTGATAATACCACATTGCAGAAAATACTGTGTTGTAGGCAAAGTACTGCATTAAAAACAATACTTAAGTAAAAGTCTGTAAGTATCATCAGAAAAATGTAGTTAGTAAAGAAGTCTGCTCCCATTGTAGAAAGTGTAAAGGATCCAACCAGCTGTGTGTTTAATGGTCTCATCATCTCAGCTGGACTTGTAGGCCTTTTATATTGTTGGCTGGTTTACTTTATAATAAAACATCAGATATTATAAACTACGTATGGTTTGTGTGCAGGAATCTTAATGTGTAAAGTTTCTAGTTAATATAGTCACTTTAAGCATGTCATGAGTGTAGGGGAGTAAAAAGTAGAATATTTCTCTCTGAAATCTAGTGGAGTAGAAGTAGAAAGTGACCTTAAATAAGAAAAGACTCAAGTACAGTAGAAGTACCTCAACATTTGGGCTTATGCACAGTACTTAAGTAAATGTACTTAGTTACATTCTACCACTGCAGAAGGCCAAATGTGCGCTAACTGTAAAGGCTCCATTACCATGGTGATTAATGAGCTTGTCAAAACCTTAACTCCAACACCGGTGACTCTGTGCTTTTTATTTTTATTTAACCCACAGCCACTTTAAAAAAAAAACCTTATCCAAAATATTTGATCAAACTAATTTATTCTAATTATGCCCTCCGCCTACATGTGTGCTGTGTTCCCCAACATCCCCCCCCCCGTACCCTGCTCTCCTTAAACCTTTTGGTGCAGATTAACGTAACCAAAAGTCTATTAATTAATGTTTTGTGGCTTTTAATTTCTGGCAAGGATGCTGTCTTGATGCAGCTGCCTGTCGCGGCCCGTCACTGTTGAACCCGTGCCAGGGAAGTGCAGATGTAATTCTGTTATCTCTTGCTTTAGTCGTTCACGCAAATTAATTTGAACAATTAGCCGTCTACCAGCTTTTCATGAATCGTGCAAAAGAAGCTGCCAAAAAAAATAATCAAAAGATTTTCCATTTTCAAACCAAACGCATTCCCGTTTTGGGAATAAGATCCCATCTTATTCCCAAATAGCCATCTCTTTTTGATAATAAGAGCACCTGCTCTGGTTCAAAATGAAACCAATGAAGGGATCACATACGGTTACCCGATGTGAACATGTCTAGAGGCTCAAAGGATTTTTTTTTCCAATGTTTTTTTCTGCATTTTCAAAATGTTGGGGGGGGCAACATTTTGGTTGATATGATAAAAACTTTGAAAACAACTCAAATTTGCCCCAAAGACAACATGAAGGTTAAACCCTCCAATGAAGAGCTGGTAGACTTCAAAATTACTGTTTTCCATCAGATTGATTATAGATTTCAATTTTTCCAACCGCACTTGAAGGCAGCTTTATTTCACAGAGTAAGAGAGAAAGAAAAGAGACAAGCGGTACGTAGCTAGCTCTTTGTTGTTGCAGGAAACATTCAGCTGCTACACAAACTTCCGGGCAATGCCGTGCGTGTGTTTGGTGTTTTCAAAACTTTTTTGTGGCAGCAATAGAGGCAGTGATGTGTCCTGGCCAGCAGGGGGGGACTTTCCTCTACTTCTGAGCTACTGCAGTCTCTCAACTCAGATTATGTCCTGGCTGCTGTATAAAAAGGCCTTTCGTAGACATGGAGCGTGTGTGTGCGTGCGTGTGCGTGTGCGTGTGCGTGCGTGTGCGTGTGCGTGTGCGTGTGCGTGTGTGCGTGTGTGTGTGTGTGTGTGTGTGTGTGTGTGTGTGTGTGTGTGTGTGTGTGTGTGTGTGTGTGTGTGTGTGTGTGTGTGTGTGTGTGTGTGTGTGTGTGTGTGTGTGTGTGTGTGTGTGTGTGTGTGTGTGTGTGTGTGTGTGTGTGTGTGTGTGTGTGTGTCATTAATGGCTACCTTTCAAGCTGTCAGCCCTAATGAGCTGATTGTAAACGGAAATTGAGGTTTGAAATGTAACTGAATAAGCAGATTCTTGCTCTTACTGAAAGGAGGGAGTTGGGGGAGGAGGGGACAGGGGGGTGGGCAAGACGACACCCCAGCATCCTCCTCTGCATTATCTTTTAAACAATGGCTAACCACATTTAAAAAAAAAAATAGGCCATTAAGCAACAATAAGTGGAATCCATACGATCTGCTCAATAATAACATGTAATTTTGTGACAGTTATGTGTTCTTACGCAAATGTATGGGCTAAGGCTTCTCCACTGTAAGTGCCCGCTAACTCAATTGTGCCTTTGTATTTCTTCAGCTTCTATGTTTAATGTCCATTAAGAGTTGAGAGACGGTGACTGAGAAATGTAATGGTGTCCTGTAGCATAAGCTTGTGTTTGTTTTTTCTCCAGTTACAGACATTGAAAAGGACAATTTACTGAGAAACCTTGACTTGTTAATTGTATCATCAATTACACAGCACCCGCTTTACTGTTTCAGGGATTATTCATTTAATAATTAAGTACATTTTGCTCACAGAAACAAAGCTAATTGTTAAGTAATGTAGGACTGATATCTTCAGTAAAAAACAAGTGACCTGCATCGTTCCCACCGAAAGTTGAATTATGTAGCCTGCATTTTAAGTAAATGTTTGTAGAAGTATTTTGTTTCAGGCAGAAAACTTGGAAATCTTTTGACTGGTGCTGTGTATAGCAAATAATTCTCAAAAACATAAATATGATAATTTAAATGCGCAACTAATACAGAGCATTAGACTGTCTCCTCTCCCAAGCCCACCAAAGTACTTTGCATTCAGTGACACGAGAAGAGTGATCCTGTTCTCTTAAAGATAAGTTACTCACAGTGTAAGTTCTGTCTTTGGAGATTTTTTTTTGTGATGTTAGATCAATAGAAACGCAACAAAGGTCATGGATAGGAAAGTAGTTTAAGTGGACAGAGAGTGAACAAGATCCTATGGGGATTTATTGTCATTACTCTTTATGTAATCTTATCTGAATTTCTGAATTTAAGGCTTTGTAGCACATGTATGGGTTTTAAAATCCATTCCAACTTTATTTGTAAAGCACATTTAAAACAACCAGGTTGACCAAAGTGCTGGACGTTAACATGCATATAAATATGCGAAAGAGGAACAATTATTTGAAAAACAAACTGTAGAATATAAAAAATGAATGAAGGCCGTGGCTTTAGGACTTATGTAGGTTTTCAGCGATTTACATCATTATAGAGTAAAGAGTGCGTTTGGTGGCCCCTGGGGGAATTCAAACCATTACCTTGACCCAGTGTTGGTTTTTTGCTCTGTTAAGATAGCTCCACAGGGAATGAACAACTAGGCTTAGATTAATAAAGCAGATATCTGATATTCAATAAAACGTTGATATCTCCAAGTCAGTTGTGGCTACCGCTGATCTAATCTTGCATTGCCAGACCTTCCTCCACAGCGCTCCGGATGAGGGTCCGGCTGGTACACACAGCATCCCAGGATGAGAGAAAAACATGCTCTGGTTTATTGGCATTTCTGTTAACCAATCACAATTATCTTGTGCGGTGCTAAGCTCTGGACGGCGCCACGGTGCCGCTACAAAATAGCCTTGCCTAGGAACTTGTTTTGGTGGAACATGTGTACGTTCAAAATTAGTTTTAGTTGTGCAACAGAAAACTTTGATTGGACAGATAGTCTAGCTAGCTGTCTGGATTTACCCTGCTGAGATCTGAGGACCAGGTAACCATAGTCCTCAGAAATTAGCCGGCGGTTAGAACGCCAACGCGAAGGAAGAGGAAGGGGACAGACAACCGGCCGTAAAGAGTGACATCCTGGCAAAATTTCCTGCGGCACCTGAACAATCCTGGCAATTAAACTCTGATCTGATGCGAGAGCCCCCAAGTATGCATTTATAAAAACAGATTTTTTTTGTTCAAATGACAAGTGCAAAGAAAAACACAATTATTGCAACAGTTCAGGGGAATGATTTTCAAAATGGGAAACTGAAAGTGATGAAGCTTTAAAAGGCAACACCTTAATACTTTCAGATAGTAACAATGGCTGTGTGACAACCGTAACACCCGTGTGAAGAAGGGATTTCACCACAACCGTCACAAGGTTTACCGGGTATTCTCTGTACAACATTACGAGAATCAGCTCCTGCACTTGGCAGCCTTTCACAGGTTCAGGTAGAGCAGCTGTTACCGTCATCATCTCATCATTAACATACACAACACAGCTCGCGCTCTTCTCATTGACTGTAATCACCTTAATGCAAAAAGCTGATGCAGTTGCCAAGGCGCAGAGTGCTCCGTCCCAGACCTTTTCTCTTCTTTTTTCTGTGTGTGTGTTTTTGTAATGGCGCTGTCATAACCGCTCTGCTCCGTCTGGGCCTAAGTGAATCTGAGGCGCCATCTTTTAAACAAGGCTAACAAATGAACACGTTTTTTCCCCCTATCAAACGGCTCCTGACAGTGATGCATGGGCTTCCAGATGAGCTCTGAAAAACTGATGGATCTGCGACGGTACACGCGCTTAGATAAACTAATGCATGTAATTATGTTTTCCATTCCCTCTCCTCTCCATTGCGAGGCCTCTTATTACAATATCATTAGTTGAAATGCTCGGCAAAAAGATATAGTTTGCAAATTTCTTTTTTTTTCTTTTCTTTTTTTTTGCCTTGTGTGGTAATTACTGGAAGTTGATTTCTTTGACTGAAATAAAAGCAAATTCAATTTGTTTTCTTTTCGTGAATGCATTATCGGGCAACTCTGTTGGTAATTGTTGAAAGTCTTATTCACCACTGTCGTATATAAGGAGCGCGTCGAGATGGTTAGCGATGCCCCGTGGTGTGAGCCGCAAACCTGAGATAGATTTGCATTGGGTTTGATTTAGATGTACCAGGCCGGATTTTTATCCCGATTTTAGTTTAGTTTATTTATCAGGGACCATGCACTGTTTAAGCGCTGTACCAGCGTTAACTATACAGCTAATATACATGTGTTGTCCCTGGGCAAGGGAGATTAAAGGACAATATACACAGTCTACACTACAGACAATACTATCAAAACAGATCAAAAACAACCTATAACAAACAATACATACCGTGTAAACCCCTATATAAAATATACATTTCATGTTATAAAAAGGTCAATGATCACATAGTTGATTTGCCTTCAGCCAAGTCTTCAAGGACATTTTCAAATGGCTAAGACTAATGCAATTTCTAATGTGAAGTGAAATAAGGTTCCACTTTTCCACTATAGTATATGGAAAAGCTGTTTGACCAAATTTATTCTTCCTAAACTGAGTGTAGCAGTCACTCCTTATGGAAGCCCTGGAGACCCTTACATTATCTCTGCAAAATGAAACATTTCTTGAGTGGTGGTGGTACAAGGTCATTTATACATCAGGCACATGTCTGCAAAACAGAAAACTGTCAGTTTCTTGTTTGTTTTTTTGTCAAGAACTTTCACAGCTTGTTTGTAAATGGTACTTAAGGGTTTAGCGTAGTCCCACCTGCCTGGGACCTGCTTGTAGAACAATAAGATGAATTTTGAGAAAATCATTGAATTCAAAAACAGTTTAGCTGCGGTTATTGGTAACTGGTCTCTTATGTCTAAAATGTGATAAACTGGCTCTGACACAACTGGATATCTTTTTAAGTGTTCTTTAAAATTTCAGTTTGAATCAATAATTATGCCCAGATAATTAAATTGATCAACATGTATTGCAGCTCCCATTATACAGATATCAGGCTGATGTTGTGTAACATTCCACTTAATAGAGAAATAATGCCCACTGTTTTATTTGCATTAAGAGTAAGACAACTGAGAGTTAACCAGTCTGATACTTTAAGTACTTAGATAATTGATTCCAGCATACTTCTTCTTGTCATATGTATAATCGTGGTAAGAAACCAAGACAGCCCTGTGTTCAAAGCCAAAAAAGGCTCATTTTCTGCAAATTTACGATGCCATTAACCATGTTTTCATCACAACTTATGATGCCATTTTACAAACTTTAAAAAAAGAAACAAATCTGTATAACTATTGTATATTTCTCTATAACTATTGGAGAAGTTTTGCACAGGTGGTCCGGGACCGTTGTCAACAACACTGCCCTCCAACTGTAATGCTGAGTTTTTTTGTTTATTTTTGGAGATTGAACTGGTGGATAACGTATGTGTGACTGGGAGTCTAACATCTTTGGCATTCTGTCAAAATTGTCATTGACTAATCAATCAATCGTTTCAACTCTGCTGAAATTAAGCTTTTCCAACTCAAGACGGCCAAAGGTCTCTCAGTGCCTTTGGACAGTTACCTCACCTGAATCTTTTTTTTTTTTTTTTAACAATTGAGTACGGGATTGGATCAAATTCTGTTGCCATCACGGGTCTGTGTTTCAAGAGGTACATTCTGTGAAGTTAAAGATGAAATTGATGTATTTAAAAAAAATATTTTGACTGAAAGACCATTAGATTGTTAATCCTATTCATTTCAGAGACAATTGTACCGCAACATTTTGAATTGTTACAATTCTACATACACTGTAATTGTAATGTGCAACTGTAGCAAGAGTGTGTGTGTGTGTGTGTCTGCATGCAAATCACTTCTCTCATTCGCTGTCTCACCCTTGTGCCAATAAACATTTGTGTGTGTGTGTGTGTGTTTGAGAGAGATCCATGTACATATGACTGTGTATACTTGTTTGTCTTGGACTGTGCCTGTATGTCTAAACGTGCATATTGCTGCTCTCTGAGTGTGTAATGCTCTGGCTCCATGCTGCTGTGTTTCTATGTGCCACTGCCCTCGTCTGTGACTGTGTGATGTTGTGGAGGAGCAGGGGTTCATGTTGGGAGCAGTAGTGGAGCTCATTAGGGGGGTACCAGGGGAGCACGGCTGCTACAGCGTTCCTCTCTGGGCCGCCGCGCCGCCTGGCCGGGTCCTCAGCCCCTTCATCTGCACACATCACACTGAAGGCTCGCGCACAGCACAGTAGCAATATGCTGTCATATGCTGGGTGACGGGTGCACTTCACACCAGCCAGTCGGGCATGTTTGTAGTGCTGAAGAAAAATCTAATCTTAGCGGAATTCTGAGCAAGGTTGTTTTGGAAATGTAAACAATATGTATTAGGATGGCAACCAGATATTATTTTTCAGCTATCAATCTGGCAGTTATCATTTATTTGTTAACATTAGGGCTGGGTGATATTCTTGACCAAATACCTCAATGTCAAGACTGCGACAATATTGTAGGGATGACAATTAGTGCTTTATGTCATGTCATTTGCACAATGAGACTATTAATAAATAATTGGAAATATTGATTTATTGACTGAGGGGATATAGACAAATAATACAGCCTGGTTTGTTTAGAAAATACATCACTTTAGGGTAACACAGCCTATAAAACCAGGAAAAGACAACACTTATCACCATATTAAGATTTCCAAAATCTAAGATATCTAGTCTTGTATCACAATATCAATATCTTGCCCAGCCACAGTTCCAAAGCCAATTTACAATGATATCAAGCAGAAGTACAGAAAACAGTCATGTTCAGAAGATGAAATCTGAGAATATTAGGAATTTCTACTTGAAAAATTATTTAATTTATCATCCAAATTGTTCTAAATGACTTCTCTTGGCCGATTGACTCGATTAATTGGGTAATTGTTTCAGTAATTTGGAAGCCATTCAGGAAAGATCTAGGCAGTGGAGTCCTAACTAGAACAGGAAGTAGTTTATGAGAGAGAGTGTGGAGGTCACTTTTTCTGACACTTTTTTTAGACATGCAGCTGAATTAACTGTTTGTTAATGGAGACACTTTTTTTTATATCATTTTATTTTAATAGTTTTTCAATCTGGAGAGCCAAAAGGACATTGTCTAAAACAAAGAAATCAGAAAAGAGGCTGAATAGAAATGTGCTGCTGACAAATTCAACACAATTCAGCATGTTCACTTGCAGGGTTTTTCCTGACTCAGAATGGGCCTCGGTGGGGGGGGCCTATACACAACTATAAGCATGATTGTTGTCATACAGTAAAGGCAAGGAGTCTGTCTTAACCTGTTTGACAGAAACCTACAGCATGGCTATATAAATCTATATGCATTTGCCTGTTATTTCTGACAATTTGATAGAACACAGCCAGACTCCAGGCAGGGAAAACTGAAATAAGTTATTATAATTATTCAAGTTTATGCTCTGCTTTTCCACAGTTGTTTGGTAAATTGCTATTAATGGAGAGGATTTGAATTGCTGTTTTTTGTTAATTCTCATAATTTAAGCACAGATTTTTCCTTTGGTGCAGCTAAAACCTCTTTGGAGGGTGCCAAAAAACCCTGACTTGATGATAATTTAATGCAGCATGAAACTAGCGCAATGTTATCACTGTATACTGATATCAGTCGTCCATGGTTTTCTTATCCATCTCTTGAACCAATGCCTGATGCAGATTGTTACGGTCATGATGTCGTGTCATTCGATACCATTGGCTGCAGAGCATTTCATTTGGATATTCATGTGCTCAACAAAGAAAAATATGAATAGATGTCTTTTTTTTCGAGTAACTCAGTTGTGAACTGTTAGACATGTGAGGTTAAACCCATACTCACTGTAACAGTCTTTTTAATAATCCACCAACAAAAACACTCATTTTTTCTTATTTTTCAACTCTGATGCAAGACTTTACACCTGGCAAAAGCTTCTTGAAATTGCTTAAGCTGTTCCTTGCAAAAAACACTAAACATAGACAGGACTATCTTATTGACCAGAACATATATTATGCTCTGGCGTTTCCCCCTCTCATTCCCCCTGCCCGGTGTTTGAATGCAAGGGGGTCTCATTCCCCCTGCTCTGGCGTTTCCGTAACCCTAAACCGGAGACACTTCCAACCCGTTTTGGTTATGAATCTGCGGGGTTGTGTTGCCTTCTCAATGGCAACAAACTGTGACCTTTGGCAACACTGACGCCAACGTTTTTCCTCCTGATTGGATCTCATTGGTTACGACGTCTTGTTCTCTGAGACGAAAGCTACTAAAGTTACCATGGCAACTACCAGCAACGGGCACGGGGCTACACTCTTCCTCCTGTTTATGCCCAGTATACCAACATGTTTGAGATATTTTGGTTTGGGCGTGTTACTTTAAACAGAGGTTGTTCTTCTGCTGGAGCTAAAAACACTCTTATGCACGAAGATCACTCAACCAAAACGTAGCAATGTAAATGTAGGCTCAATATTCTCAGTGTTGACTTTCATTTCTTCAGGAAAGGTCTCCTTAAGCCACAATCGGACGGAAGTGCTTTTTGCAATTTCAATGAAAGTGAAACGTTTTGGTTGCTGCTTTTTGCTTTTGGATTGCATTGCAGGAACGCCATGATTGTCTAAAGTTTAAAAAACAAAATTCAACTTGGAGCTGAAAAAAACACACCCAACGTCATTAAAGTGGTTGCCTAGAGATGGGTGATTCAATCGTTTTCTATCAATAATAACAAAAAGACACAACCGTATGTATATGTTATATCATAGACAATAAAACAATACTTCACAGTCTGGATGGAACTGGAAGCTCTGCCTGTCTATGTTTGACAAATGAGACTCTCATTGGACAATTATCGTTTTCGGGATCGCAAACGTGTGAACAGAATTTGTCACTGTCACTTTGTGTGTTTAAGGGCATATTAATCAAGTGATTAATTGCCAGATATTAGCCACTGAACATGGCCTGTGTTCCCATTCAAGTGCTACTTTGCCTTTGAGCGTGATTGGTTAATGATCACGTTTTGTTTGCGGAGGGCTGATTTGGGTTTTAATTTTCAATGTGTTGGAGGGCTGGTCTGTGTACATTTTGACAAGTTGTGATATTAACGACAAAGACGGGAAAAAGTTTTATTTCCTCGACTGAAAACTTTTTGTCTGGACGGTATTTTTTTTTTCTTTGATCCGTTTTCAGTTTTTATGTCAGAAATTTGGCTTTCCTTCAACCAAATTGACCCCCAAAAACACGGATGGTTCCATACAATACTTTGAATTCACAATTGAAATCAAGGATCAGATGTCTATTTTCATATAATTTTGGGTGTTTTCATTTAATTAAATAGCATTATCCTGACTAAACTTCGACACATCAATGATTATCCATTACCTTCATTTTGCTGTTAACTATTAGTCAAAATCGTTGATAATTTCAGCTTTTCTTCTAACACAAAGTAGATAATTTCATGGGAATGAGGTTTACTGACCGTGGATTTCAAAAATAAGTGTAAAACTTAAGTTGTAACAAGTGGTTCTAGTTAAGAATATACTGGTGGTAGTGGAAAGGTGCCAAAAACGATGAAGAAAAAGTAAGTAAAACATGGGGGGGGAATACGACAGAAATGTTAAAACTTGTCGAAAAAAAAAGTGTTAATATGAGGACCACACGGTTAAAAGAGCAGAAAATTTGATTTGTTACCTAATTCTTTTTGAAATTAATGGCAAGACAATTGACGACTTTCCTGAGTTACAATACTGATTCGTTGTGATATCTTTTCAATTTTTCTTCCCATCTTGAACATCTTGTGATTTTAATTTTGGCTACAAATGAAGTGAAGATATACCACCGTAGATTCAGCTGTCAGTCCCAGTTTCTCCCTGTAGTTTGATGACTCATGCAAGATCAAATATACTCCTTTTTGGCTTCATCTGACTTTGGATTTAACTGTACGTCTTTCAAAAAATTGCACTTGCAATAATGATCCATTAAAGTGATTTCAACTGAAATCCCCAAAAGCTGAATGTTTCAACCTTTAGCTGCAGTGAATATTGTTGATCCAGTCTGTCTTAACCGCCGTTTAACCAACAAGGTTGCACGCTAATACAAAGCAGATACACACATCACTGGAGTAATATCAATTATCTCAGTAAAAAAAATTAAATAAACACATTCAGCCAAAATCAACAAATTACATTTTTCTTATTTTTCAGACACTAGAAAGTAATAGCAATTATTTAGAAAAAAAGCTTCACACGAAACCATTCTTTCACTCAGCTACTTTTGATCATATTAACTGTATATGCAGCATATTTCTAATAACTTATTTAAAGTCACCCTAGATCATCCCTAACCCTACGTGCCCAGATTTGTCTTATGTAATAATACAAATAAAATATGTAATGTAGACAAAAATGTAAATAAACACACTTATTTGTATTTTGTACTTGTATGGTTTGATCTTGAAAAAGTACCAGTGCTCTTAATTATACACTAGAGGGAGCTAAGATTATGTATGATGTGAACGTTTCCAGCCGGCCTTCCTCTCTCTCTCTCTCTCTCGCTCTCTCTCTCTCTCTCTCTCTCTCTCTCTCTCTCTCTCTCTCTCGCGCCGCCCCCCCCCCTTCCCCGTCTTTCACCATTCGTCAACACACATACTTTTCTGCTTCCAATTAAAGAAAACAATTCTAATTGGTCCTTTTTGCTCTCCTCCAAACTTTGCAAACGACACGTACGTCTTCTCTGAAACCTCCAGTCGTAGATGCACAATTTAGTTTTGACAAATGTGATGTTTCAGTTAAATTGTTAATGGTGCTACAGGACTCTGCAAAAGCCAGACATCAAAGGGCATACATTAATACGTACCGCTCATGTTATTTCTTGTTCTGTTTAGTCTCCCGGGGAGAGGAATACCGTGCGAGAATCTAAGAGAGACTCTCCTTGCTGTTAATAAATCCTGATATTTCTTTTCCTAAAGGTAAAGCACCTCGGCACGCAAATGAGGAGTTGAGCTGATAAAATGAGGGATCTGAAAACGAGGGGGCCGAGCCGGATGATCCGCCAATGTTAAGAGGCGTGCTTTGAAGAAAATTCCATCAAAGGAAAAACAATAAGTGAGGCTGTGTGTGTGTGTGTGTGTGTGTGTGTGTGTGTGTGTGTGTGTGTGTAGCCGTTGTTAAATACCTTGCGTTGTTCAGAAAATGCTTAAAATCTCAATTGGCTCCGTTAACTGGCATCTGGAGAACAATGAGTTGAATCTGTTAGGGGGTTTGTAAAAGGCTTTTAGTGTTTCCGTCTCCTTCCATATGCCGTTGCGTGATTTGCTTTGCATCTTCATATTAGGCTGCACACCTTGTTTTCCTCCCTGCCGTGGCTGGATAATGAACGCTGGGGGAAATTGTGTTTGAGTGTGGTTTCTGATGTTTGAACAGTGAGAGGCGTGCTTGATTTACGGTGCGGCTGGCAGCTTCAAGAGGGGACACGCAACTTACAGGGATGGGAATTAAGTGCTTCTCACGTTTACCATTTAGTCCAATTCCTGCATATTTTTTCATACATCAGTTACAAATGGATATACAATAGGTACTAATTTAGAGCACTGGGTACTTAATATATTTGTCGGGGCTCTAAGGAACATACACCTGAACAGTTTCTTTACAGTTATTAATGGTAGGTATTAGGGCTGTGCAATGAATCAAATTTTAATGGCAATTCCAATTTCAGCTCCTAATGATCACAAAACCAGCGTCATCGACGATTGTTTTGCATATTCTGTTATGCCCCTAAACTCTTGTTTCTGTCTTGTGTGAATGGGGTAAAAAATATGTTCAACAGGAAAAGTATTACTAGAAATGTTTTAAGTTCAATAAATGCAACATCTTTCAATGTTCAAATCAATGATTGATCACGTTAAATAATTGTGATTTAATATTGACCAAAGTAATCGTAATTGTTTAATTTTTTCTATTTTATTTTTCTATAATGGTGCAGCCCTAGCAGATAAACAAATATGAATCCATGTCTTAGGTTGCAGCAGGGGTGCATCTAGGGTCAGAGCTTTAAGGGTGCCTTGCACATTTTTAACGTATTTTATTTTACTTTTGTTGAACATTATTCTACAAAGCTAACTGCATTTTAACATAATTTTGGACCATCACTGTTGGGGAAACACAATTCTAAGAGGTTAATGCTGAGCCACAGGGTCGTTATTTCCAAAAGGAAATATGATATCCATTCGTGGAAAAGCAGACATTTCCAAAATGCAGTGTTAGATGCTGTGATATTCCCAGAGCCGAACTCGTTAGCTGACAATAAATTAACATACTTTTTCTTTTTTTGCAATTATTTTTCAGGGCTGCCAGCATCAAGTTTAGGACGTGAAAATTGGGTTGCAGTAGAAGGGGGGGAAAAAGCAGTTTTAACTGACATGCATACCTCGGCTTTGCCGGTGACAGACCACCTTAAAGGTAAAACGTTTTGATGAGAGAATGAGACTATTTTACTTTCGGTACAATTTGTTTGCATTAAGCCAGTCATCAGCACTGTGGAGAGGAAAAGCTTCCTGCCTCTTGTTTTAGCAGATGTGTGGAGGAGTCGGAGACATGTTCATTTCTGACATTTCCCCCAACCTGCTGTGACACAAATAGACTCTGTCGCATGATGTATAGTCAACGATGCATCAGGGACCGGGGAGAACCCGGGAAGATGGTTGTCGACTAAAAAGAGCAGTAGGCTTTTATAAGGCTGTGCGAGACATTTATCGGTTAGATTATTATATGGCAACAAAGATTCCTTTTGAACTCTTACATTAATTCATTTGTTTTAGATTTTAGCTGCTCATCAAGGCAAGTCACTTGCCAACTTGAAATGAAGTATAAGCACACCAAAATAAGTCATTAAGAGACAAATTGTGTGTGTGCATATATATATATATATATATATATATATATATATATATATATATATATATATATATATAAAAAAAATTAAAGCTAAGCCATGACACTGCATGCCATCAAACACTAAACATACAACAGACTATTAAGTATCCAACAATTGTGCAGTGAGCAGCAGGTGGAAAGGACGTAGGTTACGGCAACACATTTAGAATACTTAAGCTACATCCGAAATTCCGCACTAACGTGTTCTTTAGTAGCTAAAACAGTGAGATTTTCTAGCATGTCCAAAATAGTATGAAATCAAAAGTACGTGAGTGTAGTGTCCAGTATTTGCATAAATACCCCATAATACAATGGCGGTAGTAAGGACAAGAACGTCAATAATGCTTTAAAATGACATTTCTACATGTTTGAACAACTGTTGGTCTAGTTATTCACCCATTTTTAGTAAACAAAAAGCGCACCGCTAGAGCAGAGGTCGGCATGTGTTGCCATGGTTACACGTCTCCAAATGGTGAGGAAGCTTTCAAAAAGTGACGTTGAAAATGTAAGTCTAGTGCATCTGAGAAGACGCTCACTACTGTTTTTTCCCACAAAAGTATGTTGAACGATAGTGTCTGTATCGTGGGGAACAAAAGCCCTAGATAACTAGAGGTTTGCTAGATAACCTTTTTTTTGCTTTGGAGGTAAAAAGGCCCATCCCTGTCAGTCTCATGTACGTTCTCTAGAGGTCAGTGGCGACCTGGAGGCTATATCTCCTCCTCCATTCACTGCTGTGCTCCCAAACGTCTTGCCGACGAGCCTGCCAAAACTGTCTTAAGCGTTACTTAACCAGGTGAGACACGGGCGGCCTCCCCCCTTTTGCAACCTCTACATCCTCTCCGTGACAGGAGAAGAGCTTTTGTGTGTTTTGTGTCGATTGTGTTTGGCATCTTTGGCTGTGAAGTCTCGGACCTCGCTACAGCGCCGCGGGCTGCTACCCGTCAGCTCAGAGAACCCAGTCGACGTTGACGGGAGCGCGAAAGAGCCAGGTAGAGGTGGACCTGTCAGCGCTGATTTGTCAGGCCTTCACTCATCGCCTCTTAGGGCGCCAACAGAGGCATCGCGGCACAGTTTCCTCAAAGTCCGCACTTAGTCAGACATACATTGACAGCCATTTGTCTCCTATATGCTGTCCAAACGAGAGAGCTCCCTGCCATTTAGGTGGATTAACTTCAGAAAAGAAATGGCACTGTCTAGTATGAATAAAGCTGTAACAGTTCCTAATTTTCTTGTACAATTTGTCTCAGATATAGTTTTGAATAACAATATACTTATAAAAGTATAATACAAATATTTATTTTCTTAATTCTTGAAACAAGTTTTGAATGAATGCCAGGATGCATCTTTATATTTATACTTCCAGAGTAATGGAACCCAGATAATGTAGTTACACAAACAACGCCGCTTTATTACCTCTGAACATTTTCTAACTGTACCCCCCTTGTTATTTGTGTTGAATTTGTTTAGAATCAAGTTCCAACAGCTAACAATTGAAATAGTATTCAAAATATATAGTCCAAATGATAATCACTTATTAAGTACAATTTGACATATCTAAACATCAACTATTCCCAGTCATATGCCTTATGACCTTTGCTGATGTTGGCAATTACCAATTGCGGCTAAACAAAGAAACCGTGAATATTTAAAGAAAGAAATGAAAGTTGTAGAAATGGGGGATGTCAAAGGACCGCTTTAAATAAAAAAAAAAGTTTTCTTTGATAGGAAAGCTTGAATTGTCTACTCAGCAGAACCTGCACTTCTGTCTCATCGTAATGTAACTGATATTTCCAAATATCTAAATGCCATGATTTTACTGGTGTTGTCATATGATTTACGATATTGGAGGGAAATGTTATTTTTGTAGTTACTCTCATTTTCATGGAAAATTGGTAAAATTAAAGAGATTTGAATGACTATAGGTGTGATTTCCTTCTAGGATCTGTACCAAACAAAGATGTTTTTTATATTCTGTAAGATACTATTTTTAACCGGGAACTTCTCTGCAGCACCACAATACTTGATTAAGAAAGATTTGAACATATTTTGCCCTGAAATAGTGGGGCACCATAGTGAAATGGCTGAGGAAATGCACTTAAAATTAGAATAATAAAGACTTCCTCAACAACTTCCTCGAAAGCAGTTGAACCCCACAGTTTGAGGGAAATGACACCCTCCCATGACTGCTGTAACACTGCCAGGATGAATTAATTTCTTGCGTTTATGTTACAAATACGCCTCGGTGCACAGTCTTGGTCATCATTAACATACATTTGGACAGCAAGAGGTTGCCTAAAATGTGAACTTAAAACCCAGAAATAGTAGTGACTTCAGCAGACTGCACACATCGGGGTCATGTTTAATGCAGCTGATCTGTGATGCTTTAGACAAACAGCAGGCAATGACATAAGAGAGTGAGAGAAGCAAGTTTATTTGAATGTGGCGTACGTGTTTTGTTGTTTGGATTTCACATTTTAAATTGTGATGTGAGTCTATACTCGACTTGAGAAAATAACGCCGGCCTGGAGGATCTCATGGGAATTGGATACTCTTGTTTCTTACTTTGTGGTTTTTAGTTTGGCTAGAGTTGGAAAGTTGTTGTTGGGTGATCATTCAAGATAAATACTACTAAAGAAAAGCAGAGAGACATCTTGGAAAACGAATGTCGAGGCAGGCATGCATCTGCATTTTTTTCCTCCCAGTGTTGTGGTCTGTTTAAAGTACTCTGGGATCCGTGCTGTAACCTTTTTTAGCCATTCGGCCCTTCCTTCCCTCTCCTGCCTCCCTGATTTCCCCAAAGTGCTGTGTTTTATGTGTGCTTTTCTTTGGAACCGTGGAACTGGCAGGGTCGAGAGGAGCAGAGACAACCGTCCGAGACGTGGGAGAATGAAATGAGGTGGCTGTTTATTCTCCTCCGCCAAAGCCACATACCTTTTTAGAGTGGCTTTGGAGCGCGGCCTAAAACAACACCAGAGGCCATGTACACAAATTACACGTCTCGCACTGTGCAGAAGGCTTGGATGGAAGGTTGGGAGCATGCAAGAGTGTAGTTCCCAGTAAAGAATAATAGCTTTTTTTATTTTTTAATACGTAGATGTTCTGAGTGGCTGTAAGATCCATAACCTCAAAAGATTATGAAGCAAATTAGCTTTTTATTCTTTCATTTCTGAAATCCCCTTTTTATTTTTTTAACTTCATATCCATTTTTTACTATCTCCGGGCAGGGTTCATCTGGAGGCCGCACAAGATTATACAACACCAAGTTAGGAGCTCATGTTTCATTTGACAGAGGAACGCAACAGTGACTATGATAGATTACAGCTAGGAAGAATTGTCCTAATTGAAATGAATATCGTCATTTTTCTCATGATATTTTTCTTGTCTGCCCTCAAAACCAGACAAATAAGAGTAGGCCCACAATGTGTTCACACTGTAGTAATAACAGGGGTATTAGTAATAAATGCCACACCGGTGTTGTGGTTTCAAGATCTCAGGGGGAAAATAACAGCCAGTATGAAATGATGGGGATACCTGATCCAACAGAAATATTTAAAAAGAAAGAAAGAAAAGAAATCCGCTTCAAGTTGCATTTTAATCTTGTAACACATTACATATGTATTTCTGTGCTAATTCCTACCCTATACCTTTCGTTCACTGGTTTGTAGAGTTATCAGAGTGGAAATCTGGCATCGTAATTTTTCTCACTGCAGTCCTTTGCCTAATCATGAATATTCAGATACAGTACCAGACACCTTGTGGGCCTTTTGTTTTGGGAACTTCCTCATCAATGTTTTAAACATTTTTCTTTGTTTGCTTATGTCAAGGAAATGCAAAGACATCCTGTAGTGTTTACCTACCCTGAGCTGTGTACGAGGCCCCCTCCCCCTCCCCCGTAGCCCTGTTATTAATTTGTGTCTGGCTTATTTATTATTAGGCTTGTCTAAGCACTTTATCTCTGCTGTGAAAACTGCTATACTAATAAAAATGTATTATTATTATTGTGACTATTCTTATTTACTTTGAGCTTAAGTAACCTTCAAAAAAAGTGACAATTCCTGCAGTGTTTACCCACATTAATCTGCTGCACTCTGCTGTGTGAGCCGTGATCCGGCCTCCTACCCGTCCTCCCCCTTATGTGAATGAATGCCTGGACCCGTCCTGTGGCTGATAGGGCCAGAAAAGGGGTCAGTGTGAAGCAGGAAATGGGGGGGGGGTGATTCCTCAGTGCCGAGCTGATGATGACCAGCGGCCTGGAAAAGCGGACGCCCATCCATCACAGCGGTCCCTATCTTCCACACCGAGGCGACCCGGTTCACTGTGCGAATCGATGTCCACAGTGTGCAAGCAGAAGTGTAGTTTGTGTTGGGGTGTTGTGAAGTGAACGCCGCTGATTGCTGTAATTATAGACTTTCTGATTCCAGTTCAGAGAGAGCAGGGAAGAGAGTCCTTTGCTGTTTGGTAATTGTGTGTGAAAAGGTGGGAAAGAACAGTGGGTGATATCATCCTTCCTAGGAGAGATGAGAGTCAATTTTCCGTGTGTGTGTGTGCGCTCAGTATTGTTTGGCACTCAAACATTACATTAGTGGTGCTGTGGGCTTTGACACACCCCAGCTGTACTTTGTGTGAGAACGCAGGTTTGTGACTATTTTGGATTTTTCCGTCCAGTCTGCGGTGCACTGAAATGTAAGCACACAGCCATAGCAGAGCCCTGGTTATTTATTCTTTTCACCAACAAAACACACTCACACACACACTCATTACACATGCACCCGTAATGCATACACACACGGAACGCACGCCCAAAAAATATTCAGTTATACCAAAAAAATGAGAAACGTAGAGCTACATGGGCAAAACCTGTGCACTAACTGCCCATAGGCCGTGCAGAGGCGACCACAGCTGCTGGCTGGTTGGGCAGGCAGTCTGGATGCTCTGAGGCTATGCAGATGTTGGGACCCTGCAGCTACATTACTGTACCTCCTAACCCTCCCCCACCCCAACCCCTACCCTCAGTCAGCTCCCGTCCTGCTCAGCCACAGCCGTCTGGAAGGCATGTGCACGCACACATATGTCCATACACTTTGTTGGGCCCAACAGGAAAACATCTCTTGCCTGTTGGATGAGTGACATTCTGTTTTTCTAAGAAAACAGTGGTTGGTTATCGGGCTGCACAGTCTTTTTATCGGCCGGCGCAAGAAACTGATCTCGAAAGGCCTGTCGCGTGGTATTTTGCTCATTGCCATACTGGTGTTTGGCTTTTTGTTTGTGAAGTAAAAAAGTTAGCAGGGCAGGTTTTGCACAACACCTGATGCTGGGCTGCAACTTGGCAAGTTGATGCTTCATCTGCACACTGCTTAACTCTCGTGGCTTAATTGCAAAAGCAATAACCATTCATTCGTAAGTGATGTCGTTGGTACTCACTTACTAGCGTGTACGGGGTCAGACCTCTACACAGGCTGATAAACTTTAAGGATAATATAACTATTAATTCACAATATGTGTAATCTCTCAATCATGGTTATTGTTGTCTTTACCATCATGGCCATCATTCTAGTCAGTTTTCTTCTAGTTAGGATTCAATCAGTGTTCATCGTTTAGTTTTTTTTTTTAAATCGTGTGATGTTGTTAAACCTCGCCAGCGGAGGGTCTGTGCACCGTGCCGCCGTTTACATTTGCTCAACTTTTTTCTCTTATAACCTAAGATCCAGACGTTTTGGAGGTTTTTACCGCGAGCTTAATTATCCAGAGGTCTCCTCCCCAAATCAAATGGAACCACTGATTTTAAATCGGGGAACAAAACAAACAAAGCAGTTTTACATTCAAAGTCAATGCTTTTTTGATCTTGGCACACTAGCTGGCTAAGAATATTAGATATTGTACAAATTTAAAAGATCAATTTTTTCTCATGTACAGAGGTCACATGTATGCTGGCAGGAAAATATGTAAATGTCTTTGTGACCCAAACGAAGGCAGCTAAGACTAAGGACAAAATAAAACACAGTCCGCCCAAGTGGGGCGCGAGGCAGAGGAAAAGCACCAGGGCGGGCAAACAGCCACGAAATCCCTGATGCTTCCTGCCAGTGTGGAGATAGGCCCCGCCAACTGCCCAAATCCAGAGCAAGTCCTCATTCCTCCAAAGCGGTGGGGGGGGACACACGCCGCTAAAGCCTCTCCCAATGTCAAGTGGCATTTATTAAATACACGGAGAGGAGAATGTTTTCATGCGAGTGTCCCCGGTGATCCGTGTGGTCCAAGCCGGAGTGCCAAACCTAGAGCTGCAGTCTTTCTCCCCGTCTTAGTCGCTTCTTCTTGCCGGTTTTTGACGCCGGTCCAGATTTCCGGTAATCCCTCGCAGGCCTGCCCGAGTCTCAGGTATACCTTGCAAACAAACAAAAACGTCTGATAACGCACGGGGCTGACGACAACGATAAGTAAGCCACTAGAAGACACAATACCTCAGGGAGTATCCATTCAACTCTTCCAAAGAGACGTTTCATGCCACACTCTGAGGACTTGAGAGGATTTGGGTGCAAATCACGTTTTTGTTATTTTTCTCCTCTTTTGTGTGCTGTAATGTTTCTGATGTTTCTGGCGAGGGGGTTAGAGTAGGGTGGCATCTTTCATAACCGCCCAGTGGAGTCATGGGTGGGAAAATCTTCCCCCACTAGAAATGTGGCAGTTAAAAATGAGTCGAGGTTTCCTCGGGGGGGGGGGCTTGGATTAGTTCTCTGTCTTACATGTCTTACGTTAGGGGCCGTATGGTGTTGTGACAGCCCCATGAAGTCGCTCGGATCTTACTTTTGGTTCCGCCGCAATCTGCCAGTGCAGATGAGACTGGCTACAGAGCCCAAGTCAACCGCTTATTGTTCATTTTGGCTTGCAGCTGTCCAGCAATCCCAAGAACATGGGAGTTCGTATCCAAGGATAATCTCCATTTGCCGGCAATGTTTAATGCCTTGTCTCGGGTGTATCCTAGCTTTTTGGTCAAAGAATAGAACTGCTGAAAAAAGATGGGAGGGGTTACAGAGAGAGAAGAGAGAAAGCAAGCTTAGGAGTACATCAGCCCCCTAATCCTTGGGTGACCACTGGCGAGACCCAGATGAGCGCTTACATTAAGGCGACTGGAATAGTTTTCAAAACTACCGGGGCCGTCCTTTTGTCTTTTTTAAATGCGCCGGAGCACATTAAGCAAAGAGCTGGAGACGAGGCGGGGCGACATGAGAAACTACATTTATCAGTTCACAGTTTCAGAGGATATTGCAAATCAATTTATTAGATTATGAGGCCTGCTTTGAGCTCTGCTTTTTCTCCCCCCCCCCCTTCTCTCTATCCTCTGCCTTCAAATGTAATATTTTAAAGAAAACTCTATTTTCAGATTATAGAGCACTTTATCGCAGAACAAGGAAGTATAAATTCTGGCCCAGACATCCCTAAATCCTATTTTCTCTTTGCTTTACAGTAACGTGTCTTCATCTTCTCAAGGACATGACATAATGGAGTTTGTTCTTTTTTTTGCTCTGTATTGGCTAATTTAACCTTTTCAAATATTGATTTCTGGAATACAAACTGAACACTGAAACAAATGTCAACGTTTATATATCTTGAACAGAAAACATCTTCTAGATAAGACTGTTTTTAACTGCAAAAACATTATCGGCAACTTTTATGCAACGCGTCTGCCTTCCTGGTGGACTTCAAACCATTAATGTAGGAAAAAACACATTTGAAGACGCTGGGGGAATAATGGCAATGGCTAGCACTCTTCCACTGATGACAATTTTTGCAGCAGTCCAGTATAAAGTGTACTAACACGCAGCTGCAATTAATCTTCCTGCAATTAATCCAATTATCCTATTGAAGCCGCAGTTTAAGAATGCACGGCTTGTTATGTGCTAAGATAAAGCTTAGACTTTCTCCAAGTCCAATGAGACGCTTTCTTAAATGGTATTATCCGTGTTTTGGAGACTGTTTTCTTACTGTGGATTTCTTTCCTCGCTGTGCGTTTCAAAGCGGCTCGCGCATCCCGGCTATGAAAAAAATAATTCACAATGGCAATCAGTGCTCTTAGGATAAGACCCTCGAGGGGAAGCCCCTCTCACTGCTGACGGATGTCCTTTTTTATATTTTTTTGGATCGAGATTCATCTGAAACTGAGGATTAATGGGACGGATGGCTCAGAACGGGTTGACGGTTTGAGGCGTCACATCAGGTGCCAAACATTTTAAAAAGTTAACGTATGTTATCCCCACGGGCCAGCTAAATCCAATCAATGATATAATAATAACTCTGAGCTAGAGGGCAGAAAACTTGGGTTTTCAGGTATGACACAATATAGCAGAGTTTTTCTTTTCTTTGTAAAATAGCTATTTAAGCGTGTTTAAGAGCATTATTTTAAGGGCTTGTGCATTTTGTTCCTCTTACCGACTTTTATTTTATTTTCAATGAGACGCTCATCAGAAGAAAATACTCTATCTAATTCACTAATGTGAAAGTACTAACACAAAGCAAGCAATTTACTATTTGATTTTTTTCTTTTTGGGGGGGGGGGGGGGGGGTTATCATTTCACAAACACGTTTATATTGTAATCAGGATCTTTCCTGACTCGGGGGGTGACTACGCACGACAGTAAGCATGATCGGTCCGCAAACAGTAAAAGCAATGAGTCTGTTTCCTTATTTGACAGAAAACTATATGCATTTGCCTGTTATTTAAGACATTTTGATAAAGTCTTATGCTCGAATAAATGAAACCCCAATCTACAATACTGCTTGAGAAAATATTAAAATCCCCAAATCACCAGGGGAGTCCAGTACAGCCAAACACGCTAACTGAAAGCAGCAGTACTGAGAACACTTGTTATGTATTGCAATTAATATGGTTATCGCAATATTCAACAGTTATTGCATATCGCATATTTTCCTCATATCGTGCAGCCCTACTACAGATCCACATCAGCTCTATGAGAAGACACCTTACAGTCCTAAATAATCCTCACTTTAAGACTTATTAAAACAGAGGATTTGTAGTCTTTTTTTTTTTTCCTCTGCTTTTTGAATGAGCTTTTACAGCCCAGCCTCGGTGAGTGGCCACTGGTTTTTGTGTACCTGTCACATTTTGTCCTATTAAAGCAAAAAAAAAGACCTGCAGAAGAGAGACACTTTGAGTCTGCATGAAGCGGCCCCCCCGCTGCTACTGTTTATCCAAAACACTGGCGTTTTACTTGTGCTAATGGACTGGGACTCAAATCAAGTCTGACCCTGAGAATGAGAGCAAGCATTACCAAAAACAATACGATAATTCTCTCTCTCTCTCTCTCTCTCTCTCTCTCTCTCTCTCTCTCTCTCTCTCTCTCTCTCTCTCTCTCTCTCTCTCTCTCTCTCTCTCTCTCTCTCTCTCTCTCTCTCTCTCTCTCTCTCTCTCTCTCTCACAATTGCAGCACAAACGCCAGCCTCCATTTAAAGAAATGTTTTTAATTTTTTAAGAAACAAGAGAATAGGAAACAAAAGATGTTGAAATGAATGATTTGGCTTCAAAACACCCTTCAAACTAGAAGAAATTCCAGTGCATTTTATCAATACAAACATTCAATTGCCTGGGGATTATTGTGTGGCCATATGTGATGATTTAACGATATTTTAAAAGAAAATCTTTTGAGTGCAGTTTATGGTAAATGTCCTCCATGCACTCTCTACACTTAGCCTCAAGTAGTAGTGAGGTTTTACTTCTAAATGTAATCATAACTTTACTGCATGTAGTTTTTATGCGACTAATCTCAGTAGGTGCTGTGCAGAATTATTATATTTTCATCCTCCTTGAATCTTTCAACATGCGCATGTCTTTTTCAATTTACCTCTTGTGTTTTCATAAGGACTTGATAAAGCGCTGATAATGACAGTCCTTCAAAAAACATCTAACATGTGTACAGTTTGTGTCAATAAAAGAAACCAACAACCTAGGGCAGGGCGATATATACATGGTCAAATTTAATAAAAATGTGTATTGTCTATACATTTTACTATATAATTTCTTTCGCCATAATGTTGATAAAACCAGCAGCAAAATTGTGATTTCATTTTTAGGTTATTTTGCACTAAAGTTTGTCATGTATTTAATTCACCCAGGAGCATACAAAATAGGCTTTACCATTGTGTTTATTTTATTTGGAAATTTGGAGTATTTCAGAAACTCTAATGCTTTATTTATTTTTACCACTGTGCAAGAATTTGTGGTATATCTTTCTGTTCTTATTTCTTTATTCCTTTCTTTATTCTGATTCCCATTAGCTGCTAACAATATAGCAGCTACTCTTCCTGGGGTCCGCATACAATAATAACAGACATTAAAATACCAAATGTACAATTTTCCATATATTTAAAAAAAGACCTAAATAAAATATAAAGAATAGAGTGTTCATGTTCTGTAAATTAGTGTCATAATAAAACCTTCTGACAATTGTAGTCCATCATAGTTAGATTAAATGTTGAATTTTTATTGTCTAAGTAGTCTTATAACACCGGCCTTACTCGGGGCCTCTATGATAGTTGGCGAGATACACCACATTGTGATGGCTCTAAACATCACAGACCTGCACACTTTATCAGTCCGTTGTTGTTGTTCTTTTGCTTGACTACATTTTCATTCCGTCTGTCACTTAACATTCAACCCTGGTGGCAGTAACCAGATAAAAACAACTGGGAGCTTATCAAAAAACCCAAACACGTTCTTGGGACTGTGCTCTCAACTGCCCACCTTAAGGGAGGGAGAAACACAGAAGAGTGAAAAGAAAAAAACAAAAAGGGAAGCAGGGCTGATGAAAAGGACATTATTAGCTTGGTCGCGGTCGGAGCCCATTTGCGTCCATTTGCATCTGGGGCTGAAACCTGCAGCTGAGAGCATCTCGGCGATGTATAATGACCGGTTGTCACAACAATGCGGGAGGTGGCCCCGCCGGCAAAATGACGGCCCTGTCACTCCTCTGCAAAGACGAAACGCTGGCAACCTGTAATTCCCCCCTTGCCAGCGCGCCTTCCTTCCTGCCTGACGCCTGGTTAAATGGCACTTTTGAAGGAAGTAAATCTACAAAGTTGTGTTTAATAACATTGCCGGAGCCAAATGTTTGACGGGGGTGAGGTGTGTTTGTGTGTGGGGGGTGGGGGGCGTAGAGCGAAAGGCTCATGGGGTTAAGAGGGATTTGTCATTTGTTTGTGCTCGCAGGCCCTAATCTGTTCATTGAAACGGCCCATCTTTTCAGCTAGCCGTGCTCGAAGCAAATGAAAAACAATTATACAGTGCGTTGAAGAGGAAGCAAGGCAAGGTGGGACGCTGCTGGCTCTGTGTCTGCCTGGGTGTGGGGGGGGACTGGTAGTGTTCCATCTATCAATATTGTGGTTTTTGCATTTTGATTTTTAAACCACTCAGGCTTTTAAGGGGCTAAAAACACACTCAAATTTGCACTTTGCATTTCTTTAACTTACCAAATGAGTTGTTTAGGGGGGGAGTCAGTTGATGTTGGAGTTGTCAGGCTTGGGAGTGCTTTGTGCAAGGGCGTTACTTTGAGTTCAACATGAGGGGGTGGAGATCTCCACTTTTGAGCAAAATTGAAGTTTTGAGCATCAAATACTTTTATTCCTGCATTCTGGTGAAAACCAATTTGTGCCTTTTCTGCATCAATTCATGGTGCCAATGGCTTTTATTCATGTAAAGGAAGTTCTACTTGTTTTTTGGGGGTGTTGCTATGGCCAGTTATGATTATTGTAAATACGCCTTTGGCTGTGGGTTTGTGTGAATGTATTTTGTATTTTCTGTATATTTGTCTTTAGGACACCCTTCGAAAATGAGATTGTTCATCTCAAGTGTTTTATCCTTCTAATAAACACTCTGAAATACTCTGAAACAATTTGTACTCAAAGCTAAATTAATATTGAAAATAGATTGTTTGCATCAAAAGTTTAGAGGTTGTTTTCATCTCCAAACACAAAGCATGAAACTCGAGCAGAATACGTCCTGCCGTGAACCTTCCATGAGACCAGGCAGGGGAATTAACTGTTTTTTCTCATATTACTATGTAAATATTTTGTCATTTACATATGACATAGAAATGTACCACCGGTCTATGGTGTACGACTTTTCAGATGAAACGTTTCACCTCCCCTGTCCGTCCGTCTGTCGGCTTCAAAGCTGCACTGGCAATTCTCTTAAAGAAAAGTGAAACTCCCAAATAGATTTCCTATTGTCTGTAATGAGTCAAACACCAGAGTTGACTCGCTTGGGTTGCAGCCTCCTGTCTCTGCAGATGTGAAGTGAAGTGACACATTGATATGCAGGGAGAGAAAGCGAAGAAAAAAAACAACACTAAAACTCCCAACCAAAGGCCTCCCCAAAAGGCAAACACATAACTAAACCTGTGCGAAAGAAGAAGCAGCGGGGAAATTAGCGACAGAGCATTATAATTTGTCACTGATGCATAAATCTTGCTGACGTGCTCAGTCACTTTAATGGCGCCGCGGCTGCTTGGTGGAAGGCTGTGCAAACTTGCGCAGTTGCAGAAAAACAGCAAAACTATATGTTTCGACACATCACCTTATTTGCATAATTTACCAAAAGCCAATGAGGCAGCTCAAGGAGTGCGGGTGATAGTAATAAGTGTTTGGGAAAGGCAGAAAGATCACTAATGGTTTGCCTATGGGGATTTCTCCACGCCATGGGGGAGGAAAATGAGAAATATTTTTCAAACAGCGGGGGTAAAGGTTTTAAAACTAGGAGCACATGGGGAGATAAAGATGTTCCTGCCACGGGGTGCTACGCGGGAAAAATGCAACTGCGGGGATGACAAAAAGAATGCCCCGTAATTTCGGCATTAAGAGGTAATAATCATGTTTCACCGATGATATTAAAAAAGGCAACCCGCAAAGCAGGGTAAAAACTGATAAATATATAAATAAAAATGGAGAGGGAAAGGGGGGAGGGAATAGGAGTGGGCCCATCAGGTAGAGGAGGTAATGAGGTGGTGGGTGGGTGGAGGAGGCGGGGGAGGAGCGGGGCGCCCATCACCAACTCTGTGTGAGAGTAAACAAAGAGTGAAGCAAGTGGGGAGAAAGAGTTCGGAGATCACGACCGAGCCGCAGATCCGTGGCTCCCTGCTGGGCGGCTGTGTGGGGGGAAAAAAGGAAAAAATGTCTCATCTATTTGAAATATATGAATGTGATACATCTTTTTCCACACACGTAATGAAGAGCTGTACGCTGTGCGTGTACTATACGGCATGTGTATAAAGGCCGTCCATGATCAGACGATGCAGCGTTTGCTATCAACCTTATCTAAAAAGATCATTGAGGGATACCGCTCGGACTTTTTGGGGGGTTTACGGGGATGCTGGATGGGTAAAAACATAGGGTCACCCCAGCGTCATTGTAAAAGACGTTACAAATGCTCAGAAATAAGAATTTCACATTCATTCAACATTTATTTATCCTCGAGGTCATTGAGGTGTCATCGAGTCAGATTACGACAAATACAGAACAACACAAAATACGATCATGAAATATAGGACAATAAAACATCTTGTTTTGAAAATTACGTTAGGATAGTAAGATTGCAAAACAAAGTACAATTATGTTAAGCACTTACAAGTACAAGTTTGCTGGTTTAAAACCAGATTTCTAAATTGTCCAAAAGGCACATGTGAGTTGATTTTAAGGAAGTGCTGTAATTTGTTCCAGCTGTCATGGACACTAAAACTAAAATCCGTTTTTCTGAGTTCAGAGCGAGTTCGTGGAACATGAAGTAAAAGCCGTGCAGTCAGCAGAGCGAGTCTGATGTGTCTCTGAGTAACAGTAAAACTCTGTAAGGTGAGATGGTAGTTTTCCAACAAGAGCCTTATAGATAACGAGATACCAGGGAGGCCAACCCAGACTTTTATATAAAATACAATGATGTGTACAATAGACAGGACCAGATATTAATCTCAAGGTGGAGTGATAGCAGTCCAGAGATTTAAGAGTGGAAGAGGATGCATGTCTATAAATCCCACCACCGTAGTCCAAGACAGACATGAAAACTGCCTCAACAACCCTTTTCATGCAAAATGTGGAAAAGATGATTTAGTTTCTGTAGAATTTTTTTTGCCTGAGTAGGCATATACATACATATACAATCATATATGCATACTGTATGTTTATTAACATTAAAAGGTGGTGTTGCTAAGTGGTTATAAAGCCAATATATTATTTTCTATATATATATATATATATATATATTACATTCATGTTAAATGCTTTATATTTCAAGACTTTCCGTAGATATTTGAGCTTTATAAGAAATTGTTTTGTTTTATGTAAAATTATAAATTCAAGCCGACCCCAGATGCTTTCATAGCCAATACTGTAACTGCAAACAGTTCAAATAAGCTTCAACAATTCATAATTCCTCTAGTTGTTGGTGGCGATGATGATAAGCCTCAGGATTCAGATCGGTGGTTTCCGACACTGACGTTATGTTTCTTTCAGGCCTGACACGCCACAGGAGCGGCAAACTCAAGACTACAAAACGGACTTTTCTAAATAGATACCGAGATACCAGGGAGGCCAACCCAGACTTTTATATAAAATACAATGATGTGTACAATAGACAGGACCAATGTAGTTTTGTCTGACTTGCGGAGAGCTGCAGCCAGAGCTTGGTGAATGTCAGCGGACGCCCGCCTTCAACTTCCCATGAAGAAAACGATAAGCAGGGAGACGGGCCGGTCGGCGCAGTACATTGTGATAATGACATTTGGGGAAGGGATAGTGTTGCAAAGCTGTTAAGCTCTTTCATTGCACCAAGAAGATTAGTCGACGAGATGGGGCTGAATGACAGCGAAGGTAGCGTCCCCAGCCTCGCCTGCCGAGGACTTGGCATGCAGAGGTCCGTTTAAAAGCCAAGCGCTTACTTTACACCGAGGACCAATTGTCCTTCACTCGCAAAGTATTGCAAACCCCCACAAAGCAAGGGCATTCTGTTGTTTGTGTCTCTTTCATCTGGCTGTTGGATGTCGCTGGGTTTACCAGTGATTTTTACTTCTTCTGCGCTTGTTTCTGCCTTTTTCTACTTTATTACTGCTCTTGTAGCGGATGACTTTCACTAAATTACTTCACTGAGTTTGTTGCCTCTGTAAAGCTTTTTGTTTTCCCGTCATGCCTGTGTGCAGAGGTTTATATACAGCCCGTGTCTGGCGAGGCCTTTCTGGCGAGGCTCTATTTAGTTTATCTACTCACCCAACCCTCTCTCAAACCCCAGTTGGTTGCAAAGTCACCACATATTAGGCCTTGTTTGACCGCCCCAAAGCAAGAAAGTGGGAACTCTGGACAGCTTGTCCTATTATCTAGGACACTGGCCTGCCATGCCTTTAACTCTTTGTCACTTTGCCTATTCCCATTATAAGCCTTTGGGGAGCAGGGGGCCCGCCCGCCTGCATACTGTGTGTGTGTGTGTGTGTGTGTACATCGACGTGCATGTTTGTCTGTGGTTTTTAACACGCGTTTCCCTACAGGCTTCTGGAAAACACTTTGTCCATCTCTTGATGTTCAGTGTCTCGGCCCTTTTCTCCCCCCGCCCACGCAGGAGTCATTTTTATTTATTATCTCCTCTGACAGCAGAGGGAATGACGGGGAGTCGGAGAAAGCGTTTTGTCAGTTCTTAAGTGTCTGACAATCCGAATGAAGTTAAGCATGTGAAGAACAAGAGGGCGTCCTATTTCTTTATTTATTTCTTCCCCCGCTGATGGAAAGACGGGAAGGGCCAACAGAGAGATGCAGAGAGGAATGGAAATGACAGAAGGAAGAGACTGTCGCTGAACCCACCAGTGTATTAAGAAGTCTTCCTCTCTTGTCATCAAGAAAGCCCTGATAGGTTGGGAGGTAAGGGAGGGGCCGGAGCATTGTGTGCTGACCTCCTGCACTTGACACCCCCCTCCGTCCCTTGGCGGTTCCAGACCCGGGAAAACGCCATGCGCAGAGTGATGAAACACGCAGGCTGCCAAAGTGACAGGACAGTCCTCTCAAGAGGGGATCAGTCTCATATATGGCGACTCCTGGCCTGTCAGCCCCCACCTCGCCCCCGCTCTGCCACCCGATCTTGTCATCAATTTTGTCAAATCAGGGTGTACTGTACAGTCCGATTGCCTGGGTGAGACATTTGAGAGCCAGAGGAGGAAAGACAACCAAATTATTCTACTTAAAAGTACATACACTTTGCTGAACTTTTACAAATTTTAAGTAAAATTACCAGTATTATAATCATGTTACTGTTATTCAAGTAACAGGCAAAAGTAGCTCATTAAAATATACTCAAAGACTTTTCAAATAACAAAAAGACCCTCACTTGGCTAAACAATTTTTCTGGAGAAAACCCTGCCAAATATTTTATGGTTCCAGCTTTTTAAATCTTAAGGATATCCTGTTTTTTTTTTCTTTCCCTTTTTGTCATTGCAAATTGAATATTTGTTGTTAGACAAAAAAGGTGGCCTTGGAACCTCCATAACACGGAGCTTATAGGGTGGATTTTACAGTGATGAGAGGCCGTGTGTACCTCTTTTCTTCCTAAGCTAAAACTGCTATTTGTTTATTTGGAGCTCTCTTGCCCAAGGCTAGTCTCTGAGGAGTCCAAGAGTCGTATAGGTGGTTGTGTTTGCTTGTCTTGAGGACACATTTGGGCTGCGAGGACACATCCGTCCAGGGGGATGTTTAGTCACAGTCTCTGTCTGAATTCCCAGGCGTAAGCTCCCACTGAGACGGAGGCCCCAACGCCGTGAGGACGCCGCGGCGCGTCTTCAAACCAGCATGTTGTTTGTTGGAGTTTGGGAGGCAGAGTGAGAGAGGAGAGTTCAGGGTGTGATGTGATTAAAAGTTGGGTTTGCCGTTGAGGTAGTTTTTCTACGATTTTCTTGCTCCACTTTGTGCGAGGGCTGACTGATTAATCGTTTTCTAATTGAATTCGCAATTTGGAAGAATGCAAAAAGATAATCGTGGAGACGGCAGTTAATCGACTGTGCCACATTTAGTTAAATGTTTGGTTTTCCTCTTTTTTTTAATTTTTACTGTTTTCACATACATCAAATGCTGGAATAATGGTACATGTCACATATTGTGATACGTGTATAACTTTTATTAAACCCGATCTTAGAAGGTGCAATATGTAGAGGCTGCTATTGAACTGAGACAGATCAGACATTTCAGTTTACAGGAAAGTACTGATATGTTTATATTGGGAGTTTCTTATTATCTTTAGCTTTTGTGATAAATGTTCTGTATTTGACTCTGCAGTGTTAGCTCATATTTATAAGAATATTTTTAGTTGATATGTATATGAACTAACTGAATATAGAGCAGTTTTGACGGTGTCTCACGTGATAAAGCTCCATGACATGTTTTGTCTGAGCATTGAACTAAAGCTAAACTTTAAAAAAGTCACGAATCATAATCGCAATATCTGGCAGAAAAATCACAATTGGATTTTTCTACTAAATCTTTCGGGCCCTACTTTGTGATTTAGAAAAATCCTTGATTTTTGTCTCGTCACTAAGCTACTACAAGACTCTGCTCCTTGAGGGTTGATGCTGTGATTTTTCTGTTTGCTCGTTGCATGCACCAATGCATATAATACCATTGCAGAGACATGACAAGAGATGCAAGCACATTGTCAGGTGAAAAGCAAAACTCTGAAATGTCAACAATTTCATTAACTTTACAGCCAAAAATCCTTTTTTTTTTTTCAAACTTTTATTCCAAAGTTGGATAATTTACCTTTATAGCTAAGATCTGTAGGCATGCATACATACAAGTAAACACATGCAGTAAATCTTCATATACACATACATGCGGATCACACAAGCAAACTTGCCTCATCAGTTACATAAATGTAGTCCTCTCTGTTGTAATTTGTGGCCTCAGTGGGTTTTTTGTCTTTCTTTTTTTTTTAATGCGATGTTTATCCCAGCAAACACAGCAAACAGATTCTGTGAGAGCAACGACAGCCGTGAAAAGCATCGGCAAGCACAGCAGGTACTCCTGAGCTCCGCTGTAACAAATACCTCTTAAAGACTCTTATTTAAATGCCCCATCTGCTTTGACAGGTGCTGTTTGAAATCTAACCCCACGGGGGACAACCTTGTAACTTTTTACGCGCCTCTTTGTAACCGCGCAAGGAAAAACAATGGGGAGCAATCGCTTTTGTCAACCCGTCGCACTTTGAAAAAAATATACTGTAGAAAAGAATGTGTGTGTGTGTGGGATGATGCTGATGCCTTCAAAAACTTTAACTCAAAAGATTTCTCGACATGTTGTGACTTTCGTGTGTGTGTGTGTGTGTGTGTGTGTGTGTGTACACACAAAACCTTTACACACACACACACACACACCCTCCAAGATCATACTAGTGGAGATCATTTCTTTCTGTATGTTTGTCATTCTTCCTATAAAACCCTGATTTGATAAACACAATCCGCCCGTTGCATTATGACTAATAAACCAGCCCTACCTGCTTTCCTCTGCTTTCTCCACGAAGATGAATTACCCATTTAATAAATAATGACACGCAGTGCGCAATGACAATTACCTGACTTATTTTTCATTTGGGGGGTTGGGTGGGGGTTGGGGGGTTGGATGGAAGACACCTTACGCTGTCACGGATGGCAGAGTGTAAACTGCACGCTTTAAGCCTTAATTACCTTGTTGTTTTTGTCCCTCCGTCACACTGGCCCCTGCACTCAATCATTCTGCTGCCAAAGCCACGGCTCCACTCCAGAGACCCCTCCCCCCCTTTCCCCCTCTGTCCACTGCAACACATTAAGGATCGATTAATAAACAACATTAATATCTTTTGTCCGTCTCTCTCCCGATTCTTTTTCTTTTGTTGTCCAAAACTGACGCCTTTCCTTTATTAAAATGGCCTTATCGGTCCTTGTCATCAGGCTTTGTTTGCTGTTAAAGGTTCACAAAAAAGCCTTGCATTTAATTGCCAACTACCCTTGATTGCAAGCTTGTGTGTGTGTGTGTGTGTGTATGCATGCGTACACACTCAAAAGAGGCCGCCGCCATCAGAGCCTCCTGAAGGATAATTGCTATCAGTGTAATGATCACAGCACTTTCATGTATCGGGCTCCTCCATCTTCCAGATATGTGCCATTAAGAGCAAGGTTGTCTTTGTTGCAGCTCATGCTTGGACAAAGGCCAACCCCCCCCCAAACACACACACACACACACACACACACACACACACACACACACACACAGCTTAGACATATTTCTAATATGCCAAGATATTCTCCTTGGGGGGGGGGGCAAACAGAGAGAAACAGAGACCAAGATTCTGTTTTATCTCATCAGTGGAACAGGCCTGCATCATCAAGGTAACATAAATAATTGATGGCGTCATTGTCGAGCCGTCATCTGCTGCTGAAAAGCTATTAGCGCTGTAAATTAAAATCAATTAAACGCTGTCGCAGAAAAAGTAACTCCTGAGCCAGGTGGGGCTTATTCTCCAAAAAAACAAAGATTTTGGTGTTGAGACACCACTGTGGCAGAGAAGTGACACTGCTGAACTACACATGAGCTACGGGCAAAGTCTTGATCGTATTATTTTCCAACATTAAGAATGCAGGAGCTCTCAGAGAAAACAAAAGCAAGCAAGGAGGAGAAATAAGCACTAGCCAGACATCTTGGCATCTGTTACCATTAATTTACTGCTCACTGCTTTCAATGTGATTTCCTCCCATATGTTTCAGATGTGTCTTTGCCTTCGCCCCCTGAAAACAAACGGCTTTTTCTCTGAATTATTCACTCCAGCTCTA
>NC_048430.1:12240257-12246434 GCF_013103735.1 Etheostoma cragini
CCTTGGATTGTGGTCCACATGTTGTGTTCAGTCTTGTTAAGAGAAAAAGGCAAAAGCACACACTCATATCGGCACACATAACAGGGTCAAACACAAAAAACAAGTCAAGATCTTAATATACATGTACGTCCTGACACTCTCAGTTTATGTGACTGAAAACAAATTGATACACTTAAAACAAATCAGAACGGCTTGACATTTTGACATACTGAAACACATCAAATCAGGTCTGAAAACACAAATAGAAAAAACACACAAATACAAAATAACTTCAAATATAACAATTCGACAGGATGCATTTCTTCTGGACGTTGTAGCCAGTTTCATTTCCCATCAGATAAGCCCCAGGTGTGTCTTCTTACGCCCCTAATATGTTTAGTCTGAACTGGCTCCTGAACACAATCTACTGCGATGGTTCACAATGAAGCAGGAACTGTCCCCGGTAGCCTTTGGCTGATAACAGTCTCCACTGTAATGGCTCCCCATTGTTGTGGAAACACAATGCTGTTTTCGGCCGTGCCACTCTGACAGCGTCGCGGGGCCGGGGCCCGACCTGCCTTTTGAAGTTTCCCCTTTTAGTCTCGGATGCCCTCGTCAAGCCGCCAGCTCGGACTGAATGATTGATGACGCAGATCGGGAGAGGCCACAGAGACTGGAATTTAGATTTAATGAAGTGTTTTAGGAGTTTTGCAGGAGGTGGTACCAGCAGATTTGGGGGAAAAATCTATACAGCACAATATTGCAATAATATTTCTGGCAATACAGTATTGATACACAGATGCTAAGTATCAAACTTTTATTATGTAAAGTGCACATGACAACTGAACTTTTAGTTAATACAATAAAAGAATGAAATTAATTGCTTTGTCAGTCCACTAGATGAACTGGACATTAAATAAAAAACAATGAATTAGAAAAAATAATTAATTGCAATGTATTTTAGAATATCGCAGTACGTTTAAGGTCACAATTCCTTTGTATCATGGGGCCGTCACACCGTGCCTATTTTATAACGTTACTGCGTATAGTATCCACCTCATCCGGCTCATTTTCTCTGGTTTTTGTAACATTTGCAGGACAGTCACTCAAAGTGGCAGTATATCTTCAGGGCCAGGCTTATGAAAATGCTGAAAGAGTGTAGTTTGAGTTTACTTTTGTTTGTTGTTGTTCCTAAGTGACCCGCAACACAGACGGTGAATTTCGGAAGTGTACAAGTTCTGTCACGCATTTGTAAGTGGGTATACGGAAATCCATGATCTTCCCTAGGGGGAATAAGTCGTATACCTGCGTATCACATAGACAACAACACTGGGTGGTACTAACAGAGAATGATGCGTATCGCTCTGGTTGTTGACATCAGCTCTACCTTCGGTAATACCTTCCGTTATACTTTCTGTGCATATTCTGTGGCTGCAAAAGCTTACAAATGCATAACGTCTTACTTCAGCATGTTGCTTTTTGGATATGCACTCCCTTGTTTTGCTAAAGCATCTTCCCAGTTAAAATGTTTGAGTTCTAACAGCATAAATAGGCTGGCAGTGATTTTGTGCGACAAAATCCGCAAGTTCATCTTAAACTTAGTTGTAAATCTCAATCTGGTTAACCTCGTTTCCCCATAATAAGTTTACTGTATTTGATGAATTTAACTAAAGGGATGACAACACATGACTGCGGTGTTTAGTTTTTTCAACGTCTGTGTCAAAATCAGACAAGTTTGTCTCAGTCGGAAGGAAAGCTCCTGCTGTGCCAGTTGCTCCAGGTTTGCTCCGAGTTGTATACCCCTGCTGTTTTCAAAAATACATTAGAAACGGCTCACACACACACACGGCCTCACAGGCTAACAGCGGACAGCTAATGAGCTCGACCATCATCATCATGTCTCAGAAAAAGAGATTGTGTACTGCAGATGCACTGGCTCGACCTTTCAGCTCACTGCAACCGACACGTTTTCAGCTTAAGGTAATTGCAAGAATGGGAAGGCTTCAGTCTTAAAAAAAATCCTGTTGTGTTAACAAATAATGAAAAAGTGCAGCTACATTTCCCTGTCAGTAAAGGGTTCGAGCGGACTAGTAAGGAATTTGAAAAAGCAGCTAAGGTATCGCCAAGGATTTCCTGAATCGATTTGATTCCGATTCACGTTGTTTGATTTGGTTTGATTACATTTTCAATTTGATGTCCCTCAGGGTTAGGAAAATTTCAGTTCCAATTGAAGCCGCACAAATCAAGGGAAAGTATCCCACAACGTTGTGGTAAAACGACGAAAGAAAGGTTGTGATGACTATAATAAAACCATATATTGTGCAGTCCCAGTTCCAATACCAGTTTAGCTCTGATATAGAAGAGATTTCACGCTACACTCACACTTAGCATCTTTTTTGAAGCTGCCAGCTTCTGTTTTACATTATAATCCTGCGAAGTAAACCACGTTTTCAAAAAAGTTGACAGCCGACCAAGGAAAAGGGTAATAACCCGACCTGTCGTTTCCGTAACAGGAACAATTGCTGTCGGAGCATAATCGTTATTGAAAGTAAATCTGTGTTGGCCATTTCCTTTCAACTGTTGTGGGATGTTAATCAATCTTTTATTTGCTCAAATTTGTCTTAATACAATCTCCCAGTCCTTTTTAACATCTTACTATGATAGAAACAAGTTGTTTTTACTGTTCACAGCTTGTAAATCGATCTCTGTCGGCATTACTTTATTGAATTTGATGTGGATATCAGCGTCTAAGAGATCACGTTACTATGGCAAAATCAGCTAGGAAACTTTTGGGAACAATGATTGTCCTTGAGTGATATCTGAAGACAAATTTCAACTCTGTTTGCCAAATCCAACCAAAACATACAGTGCATATTTGTTGGTGAAGAGTGGGTTTTCCCAAGCTCTCTGTCACTGGAAAGAGGTTGGTCAGGGGGAGGGATTCATCAGCCAATAAAGAAGACCAATGATAACATGCAACAGGTTGCACTGGGACAGATCCCATATGATCCTGTTTGCAGTATATTTGAAGTTTTCTCACCAGTAAAGTAAGTAAAGAGATAAAAGTAATGCCGTTATGGGCACACAGATTGCTAACTTAGTTTACTCCTCGACGCACCGGGCCCGGGTTAAACTCCGACCTACGACCCTTTGTTGTGTGTCATTCCCTCTCTCTCTTGTCAATTATTAACGTACAAATCAGAGAAAAGTGTTAGTTTTAGTCAAGTCCCTTTAATTTACTGTGAAATCAAGGGAGGAAACTATCATTTAAAATCATTTAAAATGTCCTTGTTTTTGTGTGTAAGTAACTAATGGGTAAGAACTATCTTTGAAATTGGTCCTAAGCGAGAATGCTGTGGTCAGCAGCCGCAAACAGGGCTGAAATCTTACCATATTGGGCAAATGTGCATCGTCTTTTTCGTCCACTAAAAGTACTATTTTATATCACTGTCAATGTCTGACAACATTATGAAAAGGATTCCTACAGAGATAAACCTTTTGTAGGAGTCTTATTGTCTTTTTTTTCAGCTTTAAGCTTAAACTGCTTTAAGATCGCTATGGCTACCAGACTCCATTTAAAAAAACAAAACAAAAAAAACCTTATTTTTTCACGTGTGTAAAGCCAACATATTGTCACATGTAAATAGGTAAACTGCATTTATTTCAACCAGAACTAGGGTTGTGGTGGTTGGAAAAGTGGACAGGTGACCCAAGACGGCTTTTCATAGTTTTATTTTGTTTCTGTTTGTCTGGTGGGTTTAGCGATGTTTTAATGTGTAAAAAAGGATCTAACTCTTTAACAGAAAAGTCTACATTTTGAGAAATCCTTTCCATAATGTTGTCAGACACTTTATATTAATCTGAACCTGGCAGTGGCCTAACAAGCACTCTTGTGGACATTAATTAAAGGTGCGCATTAGAGCTGCAAATTATCGATTATTTGATGAGTTGTTAACTTTTAAATTAATTGCCAACTATTTTGATAATCGATTATTCGGTTTGAGTAATTTTTTAAGACAAAATAAAAAAATTATTTGATTCCAGCTTCCTAAATGTGAGTATTTTGTAGTTTCTTCTCTCCTCTGTGACAGTAAATTGAATATAGACAATTTGAATATAGACATTTGAGGACGTCCTCTTGGGATTCCTTGGATCCACATTTTTCACGATTTTCTGATATTTTATTGACCAAACAACTAATTGCTTAATTCAGCGGATTAGTCCACTATGAAAATAATCGTTAATTGCAGCCCTAGTGCACAATTTCCCAATAATGTACATTTTGGTTTGTTTCACGGAATGCTGTCTGCAGCGATCTTGCTCAACACTGGACCAATGTCAACTATTGTTCCTATCATTTATTAGACAATTTAAAATAGGGTCCAAGTTGAAAAAATCCAAAGTTAACCTTTAAAGTTCAGTGTAATTTGCGCTTACTCACATTCTATCATAACTTTCAGAGTGTATTTTCTATCCTACCCATCTCTTCTGTCTGTGGTAACTTGGTCTACTCAGATCTAGTACACTTTTTCGGAAGTAGGTCACATTCAAACGGGTGTCTTTGTCCAGTTTATTGAGATGCAGTTGGTTCTCATCTGTTCTATTGTAATCTATTTTCTGGATTTACAGTTTACAGTTACAGTTTGTTGTCATTTGTTGGACTATGCATTCGGTACTTTTTTGAAGTTTGCGTCTCCACAGACAGACAAACTGTCCCCAGTGTTGCAGACTCCATCCATCCAGACAGCCCTAATGGGAAAAATAGACATTTCTTTTTTGCTCCTTTTTTTTCTTTCTTTCTTTCTTTATTAATTTTTAGTTCAAGTGCCATCGTGACAGGCAGAGAGACGTCTGGGGGGCAGATGATGTCATTTATTGATAAGCTGACAGCCTATCCGCCAACAGAAGGACCATGTCACCGTCCCCCCCCCCCCCAACTTAGCCACCCATTTACCGTCACTGCTCACAGCCTTATCAAACAAATGGAGATGTAAAAAAGAAATAACCAACAAAGAGTACAGATCTGATTTTCTTCGATTGGAAACAGAGTGTTTTCGGTGCAGTGAGTCATTGTGCACGGCCCACTTCCTTTTGATGTGCGGAGCAGAAATGATACAAATTGCATTCTGTCCCTGTGAAATACAATAAGCGGTCGGCGTGATGGAGAACATTTATTAGCGTGGCGCTTTAAGCGAAGGGCGCCCATCCTTATCTAAAGGGAGTCATCAGCTTCCTTTTTGATAAAAACCAAAAATGGGAGAGGCAGCGGCGGCGATCCCTCTGCGTCTCTGACTCAAAGTGGTCTGATTTACGGTCGTGCTGATTCCATCAAGATGTGGATGAACTCAGGAAATACGATTGAGGAAATATAATGTTATATAATTTTACTTGTAATATACAGACCGGCAGTTCCTGTTGAACATTACAGACATAATTACTCATTTTATTCAGTTTGTCTGAACTTGTTTGTATATAGTTAGTAAGAGTTGGACCAGAACTACGTTTTTTTTGTTTGAAAACTTTGTACATACTGTAGTAACACACTGTAGTACACAGAAGAATGTCCAGTGTTGGGCAAGTTACTTTGAAAAGGAAATTAGTTACAGTTACTAGTTACTTCTACAAAAAAGTAACAGATACTCAGTTACAAATTGTAAAAGTAACTATTTACTTCATAAAGTAACTAATACGTTACTTTCAAGTACATTTTTAAATGCTCAAATGTGACCCCTCCCCCCTCTGTAATGGAACTTAAAATATATGTGCATGTTCATTTATTTATGGTAGATCTGAATATTATAATGAAATGGACACTTAGTACAATATATTCACAGAAACAATGTACAGGCATGTAAACTATTTTAATGTTGCTGTGACACAAAGTGAGACTAGCCTCCAATCAGATTGCACGTTTGCAGTTTTACGTCTAATGGATTGATACAAATAGCACAATAGATGTTTTGGAACTTTTGATATCTTTCCTATCAACGGGCCACAACTGGGCAAAATTAAATTTCTGTTAAGCACTAAAGCAAAATAAATAATAAACATACACTCTTTGTAGTGCAAATAACATAAGTGGCCTGACGTTTATACTTGTTCACTGGTGTGTGTGTGTGTGTTAGAGCGTGGGAGAAGTGAGAGAGTGACGGCGATATGCTTCGGAGCAAGTAACCACACTAGAGTCATAGTGAGAGA
>NC_048430.1:12246551-12249569 GCF_013103735.1 Etheostoma cragini
CCAGCATTTATGCGCTTGTCTCGGCTCAGAGATATAGTCGGTCTGATGGGAAAAAAACAGCTTTAGTTATATATTAACGCGCTGCATTTTTTGGCAGTATCAGAAACGGTGTTGAGATGGGAAGAGTAATCAATTAGATTACTCGTTACTGAAAAAGGTAACGTCCTTATTTTATAACGCTGTTATTCCCATCACTGATGTCAGACTACATTTCTGTAGCACATATTCTCTAGAGGAATATATGTAATAATGCACTTGATTATTGGCTTTTATTAGCCACAAACCCGCTTTATACCAACTTGGAACAATAACTAATTGATTTGGTTTTAAATTTTAAAGTAACAGCAAACTAACTGCTGCTTCTGTCTAATTTTTTTCATTTTATAAAGGGCACAAGCAACAGTAGTGGTCATCAGCCTAGGGGCTTGAATGTTTCCAATTTGCTAATCACAGACACATTTGAAGATCCAATCAATTATTTCACCTACTTATTTCGCTGTGTGTTAGAGACCATTACATACAAACTAATCCAAGGAGCCGTTGAGCGAACACTCCTCGCTGACCCGGAACGGCTTTCCTCCCTTGCCTCGGTCCGTGAATGGTGGTTGCAGCAGACAAATTTTTGCCTGGACTTTTGACCCCATGACTGTAATTTGATCCGGAATACGTCTGGATGCCAGCTGTTGTTTAAGGATCACAGCTTTCAGTTAACCGCTGTGACCTTTTGGCCTTTGATGGCTGAAATTCAGTTTGTTAATGGCGGGTTAGTGTTGATATGGGTGGGATGAATAGGAATGTTTTGACTCCCAAGAAAGATTATCTGTGGAGTGTCCATTTAAAAAAAAAAAGAATATCCAATATTCCACATAAATGTGTAAAAATAATATGGATCTCTGAACTGCATTTAAATCAGCTGGACCAACACAACGCTGTCCACTGAAACCGGAGATTCAAAACCGTGAGCCTCCCAGGTTTAAGCCTGTTGTTAAAGAATTATACAGGATCTGAAACTTAAGCATCGCAGAACAAGAACGCGCTTTCGTCCCATAATGCAAAACATGGGTCGGTTTAGACGTGAATCGCGCAGACGCTGAGCCCCTTTTCAGTTGCATGTGCGTGACACACCACCATATGATTCCCACCCAGGCCACACTTGCTGAAGATGCAAATTTTTGTTTTGCTTTGTGTGTCTGAAAACAGCCACATGTCATAAACAAGACCAGATAGTCACTTAAAGAAATCTGGTCTTTTAGTCAACAGCAGCGCCCAAAACAGACTGTCTATCTGTTGTGTGAAAAATGACCTCATCCACTCAGAGAAGATGTTGGGATAGATGGACAGATAGGCAGAGAAGCGAGTTTGCTTGACCCAAGGTAAATATAATGTGACAGGCCAGGGTTTCCCCTCGAGATTGTGTAATTGTATTTCCACATTGTCACGTCAAAGTCTTGCAGATCCCCCCCGAAGCGCCTGCAGACAGATGTGCAGTGCTGCATATATTTAAAGGTGACAAGCATCACTCTTGCATCATTTTACAGTATTTTTCTGGCTCGACCCCACACCCCCTATTCCCCCATCTACATCCTATAGCAACTCTCCTTGCTGTTCATGGTTCAGTGGTGTTCGCCTTTCAGCTCGGTACGGTTCCAACAAACTGCTCAAACCCAGAACCTGGACAATGACCGTGTGCTCTGCAGGTTGCTCTTTTATTCTTTGAGGCACTCTTGCTTGAAACTGATGCAATGTAAAGTTTACTGTGTGGATCATAGACATGACGGTATGACGGTATGATAACCTTCAGCAAAAATATCGGGATGAATATATCGGGATGAAAAACAACAACTTTTTCCATTGAACACAATGCACAACAGTAAACTGCAATTTTTGTAGTTGAAGTCTCAAAATTATACCTCATATGTTGTAGGCATGTCAAATTTTGGTATACCTTGAAACAAGTAACCTGCCCATGCCTAGTGAGTCATGTATGGTAGCCGAGACCGTGGACACAGCCTGGAGACCAGTAATACAGCAGTGCAGCATCAGCGTTCTTAGAAATTGTGATTAATGCCCTTTTAGTTTAATCATTTCAGATGCCATTGAGATGCCAAATCTCATTTGTGAAGAAGATATATGAGGCATTAATGAACACTTAAGATTGCGTCCCCTCCGAACGGCACCGAAGCAGTTCAGCGCATTGACTCTCAAAAAAGTTGGCTTCAATTTATTTTTTTGTTCATCAGGTCAAGGTAGAATGTGTGATTCATTATTGCTTTTAAGCATCTGTATTAGAAATTAGTTTGAGTCTTCAGTGTGAGACGGCTGTGTATGTGCATGTTGGAAGCTATTGACCTGAAGCTAGCATTAATACAACGGCAGATGACGGCCCTTTTACCCCGGCCTCTGTCACACATTCAACTTATTTAATTTTTTCCTCATTTTGGAAGTTGTCTGAAGGGAATCCATTTTGACAGAAACCCCTGTAATTAAGTGCATTGGTTTGCCCTCTCGCTAAGCTAATGGCTTTATTTTGACAGTGTTAATTGTCATAATTGTCGGAATTGTACCTCTGACACTCGGCTCGGAGACGTGTCGGCGAGGAATTGTTGCACATTGATGAAATCGTTGTCATACATACTTCATCTCAACGAGCTAATGCGGCCCGCGCCTTGGCTCTCCCCGTCGAGCCTTATGGGGCGCTGCAGCGTCGGCTTTCTAATTGCCTCTAATGAAACGCCAGCGAGGGAGGTGATCTATTCCTATTTAGATCTCCGTCTTTAAAGGGAGACGGAGAGACAGATGGGAATGAATAGACGGGAGAGAAACAAGATGGAGGGAGTGAAACAGAGAGTGGTGAGTACACCCTGATGTTGACACAGGGGAGAAAAGGACCAGAGAGTCGAGTAAAAGAAATGGAGGAAGAATGGTCCGGGGAAAATGAAAGGTATCGGGGGGATACGAGGCCTTTTAAGATACAGCTACATAACGATGGCATGCTAATTAAGGCTTAACCCCCCCCCC
>NC_048430.1:12249579-12272723 GCF_013103735.1 Etheostoma cragini
CCCCCCATCAAACACGGTCGTGAAACTTGACACGGATGTGGTATCACAGTGAAGTGCTGCAGGGCTGGTTGTGCATGTTTGGTGTTGGGAGTGGGTTACTATTGTAGTAGAGATGTTGGGACAGCAGATGGTGCTGTGTGTGGCCCTTCAAGTCCACAACATTGTACACCACAGTACAGACCAGGTCTTAGCTTCATGAGGTCGGTTTCCAAAATGTTTATCCTCCTCTTGCAAAATGCTTCTCGAAAAATGAAAACACTGAAAGTATCAAAGTGGACATGTTACAGAAAGATCCGATTTAGTTTGTATTTTAGGATTAGGGCCGCAACTTCAGAGTCTGCAATATTTTCTGGATGAATGGATTAGTTGTTGGTTAAGAAAGTGGATCAGTGTTTGCCAAAATGTTAAACCCTTAAATCTTATCTTACCATTTTTACCGAGAAACGTGGTTGCGGTTAACGGTGTTTTTGATGCGACTGGAGTTTAAAGTTAATTCATTGGAAGTGAAAAGTGAGGAGCACCGGAACAACCCCCTAAAGGGACCGTCGATATAGACCATGTTGCTTGTGACCTCTTTATGACAGTCTTGTTTTGTTGGCAGCCACTGTTTCAAACTGCATGTCTGAGTTATGAAAAGTTCAAATAAAGACAAATCATTTTAGAGGCCTGAAAAGATGACAAACACATTTCAGAAGAAAAAAAGAAAGATAAGTCTGAATAATAAACTTAATTTCTTACACAGAATTCGTTTATTATTTATAGCTCTGTCTCGATGCAACTCGGAGATGTTAAAATGGCACTTGCAATTGCCACAGAAGTGGATACCCAAAAACCCAAGAACCCAGAGGAAGAGTCATCTCTGACTTTACGCCAATAATCCGAGTGCAATTATTGCAGCAGCCGCAACAACAACAACAACAGCAGCAGGGTCACAGAAACAGATAATATGCACTGGAAGTTCAAAGGCAAACGATTTAGATGAAATTGTGCGTGTGTGCTGGTAAACAGCACCCGGATTATCCGGAGGAGGGAAATGGAAGGAGAGGACGGAAACGAGACGTAGATGGAGAGCGGTTCCTCAGAGATTCCCCTCTCCTCCGCTCAGGTCCAGATAAGAGAATTATGGCGCGACAAGGAGAGTTGACAGAGCCTCGCTAAGTCTGTTTATTAGCAAAGCGCACTTCATTAGAAACCCCGAGATCAGGTCGATAAGCAACCCCTCCCCCTCTTCCTTCTGTTTGTGAGTAAATATTTTTTTTTTTCTGGTAACCTGGATGGGATTCATAATCTCTACTTTACATGGCGACAAAGTGTCAAGAGCAGCAGGAGAAAAGGCTAAAGGGAACACACACAAGCACACAAAAACCACAACCGAGGGGCTTTTATTTTTTAAAAATTTTTATTTGAAAGATTGATAAATATGGTGGAATCTCAATTAGGGCGTCGGGCACGAACGCAGATATTAAAAATTTTGGTCAAGAATCTAATTAGCTGGAGGTAATTAAACAGTCTCACACAGGGTCATTAATCTTTCCCGTGGACCTTTGATGTTTTGCATACTGTCTTGCAAGTCATTAATAAAATTCATAACGCCTTTTCTTTGTGGTGTTTTATCATGGCCGTTACTCCCCCCCTTCTTTTCTTTTTTTTCTCCTTAACCCCCCCCCCCTTCCCTGCATCCTCCCTCCCTCCCTCTTCCACTCTTCCCTGTAAGAGAGCCCAGTGCAAGTGTCAACACATCACAAGGGCCTCTCCTCTTGAGTTAATTTACTTTTTGTGCATATTAGATTTTTAAAGTTGCACGCACGGCGACCCCTCCCAGCCCAGCATGCTTCAATCCCCCCCTCCACCAACACCACCAACACTTTTTCTCTCCCTCTTTTTTTATTTTTTTTGAGAGCACAATTACAGCGGCAGATCAAATTAAATTCTTCTGCAAGCACAGCTCATTTGGAGTGTAAAACATTCCTCGGCAGTGTGCAGCCGAGTGTGCGGCGTGTCAGCGCCTCGCAAGACGGGAAGAGAAGAAAACAGAATTGTGTGGCCATTGTGTCCCCCGTAATTAAATCCCCACAATCAGTCCATCTTAAATCAGTCACGCCGTAAATATGAAAAGGGGGCCAGGATGAGCTTGAGTACTTACTTGGCCGTCAACACAGCGGGGTAATATATGTTATGTAAATGTGTCGGAGATTATAACGCCGCCCGACTGACACGGCAACATTGTCGACGTAAATAAGATGCTTTAAAAATAAAAAATAAATATAAATGTGTGTGTGTACGTGCTGTGTGTCTGAACAGGTACAAACATGTATGTGTGTTTGTAAAAAGTGCATATGTATGTGCACGTATAGATAAACTGTTTGTACAGAGTGAATATTTGAATAAGTGTGTGTGTGGGGCTGATGGTGTGTAGTCAGCCGTGTGTGTGTGTGTGTGTGTGTTTGTGGATACCCATGTATGTACACTGTGTGGAGCTATGTGTGAGTGCACATACATGAGCAAATACACAGTATGTTGGATGTGTGTGTGTGCTTCCTGTAGCTTTTTGTTTGCTAACATGTTTTTGTGACAAAAATAGCGTGTGTGTGTGTGTGTGTGTGTGTGTGTGTGTGTGTGTGTGTGTGTGTGTGTGTGTGTGTGTAGGCAGGCAGGTTAAGTGTGAGTGAAATGCATTACTTAGCCCACTGACCAATAAATCCAGTATCATTGATGATAAACACCTCTTAGTCTCATATATACGTTACGACTAGTCTTCTGAAAGTAAAACCAGTTTTGTTTCTTTAATTTTTTACCAACATATATGTTATTACCATGAATACTAGTACTCAAACAATGGTCTAAATTAATGGTGGCCCTCACGCCATGTCATACCTACCAATCTACTCGCCCCCCCCTAGAAATATACTGTCCTTATTAATTGTAACCAGTTTAAATGGGGGTTGAGCCAGTAGAAATACATTTTGACAATTTCCGCCAATGTTTCACATTAAAAGCCTGCCAGCAAATAAAGAGACGATGCTCTGTGAGCTGCCGGAGCCTTTAATGTGAAACATCTGGACAGGAATTGTTGAATTTCATTGACTGTGGCATGGGATAAGTCGATTGTTGTATGCTAATGAAATGGGAATTTTTACAGCCTGTCTCTAACATATACTCAGTATCCAGTGTATTACATATACCTACAGTAATTAAAAATACTGAAGTATGAAACAGGCGTGCAATAAATTGACTAAAGGTTATAATGTTGAAACAGTTTTACAGATTTAATTTCATGGTTTGTTGTGCTGAAGGATTTGATAATAATATACGGAGAGGTGTTATAAGGGTTTGAATTATTTCAAAAACCCAACACTAGTTTGTTTGAAGTTTGGATCTTTATGGTGATCTCCTGTTCACATGTTCCAAACTAATAGTAGATGTTTAGGCTTTGACAAGATTTGGCCCCAATTAAGCCTCTGAGCTCAAATTTAGCAGATGGAGGGGGGCAAAACTTCCATATTATACTTTGGCTCAGAGGTTCCTCTCTCAATGCCCCAGTCAAGAGAAATTTGGATGAGATGGCAAACTGTGCGCCTAATTAGCTGAGGATCTCTGCGAAAATATCTCGGTGTCCGTCTTTCACATCTAAACGCACGAGAGAATCCAAACAATATTTATCACGTGTTAAGTCAAAGAGAACAAACTTAAAATCAGTTTGTTTTTTTTACTTAAAAGTTAAGTTGTTCACATTTGACGCAAGTATTTATTTATTTATTTATACTTATTTAGAAACATAGCTGACTTCTTTGCTTCGAAGGAAAAAATAAGTAATGCCACTTTCTGTTTCGTACTGGATATTTTTAGTGCAGACACACACACACACACACACACACACACACACACACACACACAGTGGGCATGTATTGCAGTGTTGGATGCAATGCATCACATCAATGGTGCCCTGATCTAATTGGATAAAAAACCTTCTTTACTGTCACAGGGAAGTTATTACATATTCTGTAATTATAGTACTAGTCAGTCTGACGGTTTGGGACACCATTTAACAACTTTGTCTAATGACAGGATCAGACTACGCAAATTGAGCCTAAAATTGGACAAACGTCCATAGTCGTACCCGATTATGAGGGTCAGGGCCGACAAACGTGCGGCTTCACCTCGTGTGACACAATCAGCCGTCTAACGTCTGGGATGCGTTGCGGACATTCTAGCATGGCGGATTGTTTAGTTTTTTTTCCACCTTGTGGGACATGTTCTACGCCGCGTTCCTCAATGTTGACCAATAGGACGAGAGTGTTCCCTGTGCCTCTCTGGCGCACGTGTGAACATGGCGAAAAGAAGGCGACTCTTCTGCCGCTGTCCACTGGAGCGACGAGATACACTGTGCCCACATAGGCTTTTTGTCACGGTAGGAATCACCCCGCTTCCCAGTGTTGCACGCTAGTGGCTCCACCTGATTATGTACATGTAAACATAGTCAGTGCAGGTTAAATGCTTGAGCCGTCTGTTTTCAGGAAACTAGTTAAGCACCGATAAAAAGAGACTTTCTCGTGATCTGTAATCTTCCCAGCGCTTAAGGCCCGAAAGCCTCTGCACAGTTAAATACACAAACGCACATTCCTACACTCAGTGTAGTTATGCTGACAGACACATTGCATGCACAGTCAGTCACTTGCACAGAAAGCCTCAGCCAATGAAACACTAGGAGTACACAGCAATGCCAGGCATGCCAGCTCCTCCTCCCAGTTCTCTCTTGCAGAGGTCATATGACGAGCAGCTGGGCATGGGAGAAGCGCTCCACTCTGCAAGCATTATATCATTTCCTGTTCGGTTTCCTGTCGACGTCCGCTGCCAAAAGAGAGAGAAAAAAAATCCCCTTAATGGTCAATTTCCACAGGGCAGAGAGGGTAAACCAAGAGGGAGCGTTTAAAACTTCTTTATACGGTGGAAACAAAACATGTCGGTGATGGGAAAAGGGCGGCAATGGGAGTGAGCGACCATTCAGTAAAAGGGGAAACAAACAGGTACATGTGAGAAGTTTCAGTGTAGCGAAATAATCCGAAAAGAGTTGCCTTGTACCTTTTTCAACCAGCTGGTATTTATGTTAACCCTCCCGAGGCCCTTGACTGTGCCGTCTTCCCTCCTTATGGAGACGGGGAAATGAAGTGGTGTACTGCTAAATATAAACTGGCAAACATTAAACAGGGGCGGTGGCGGCAGTCCTCAAAGGCACATTTCAAATGGTATCGGGGGCAGGGGGGGCGTTGAAGGAGATATTTGCTTACCTGATAAAACAGCGATTGTCTCCCCCCCCTAGAGCGCAGGCAGATACAATTTATTTTGAGTGGGCGCACAATGGCGGAGGTGCTTATGTAAATCCTGAGACTTCTTTAAAAAAATAAATAAATAAAAGCGGCAAATAAGATAAGCCCCTGCCTGCCTCAAGGTAAAGAGCAAAGGGTGGGGGGCAGGGGGAGGCCGCCACCACGCCGCCATTTGAACGATTCCTCCTTCAGCCAATTCATCCTTCCACTGAATCCCCGTCCAAGTTTGTGTCGGCATTTATTTGCATAATTCACACCTACTCCCAGCATCCCACCCCCTAACAAAACATTATCCTCCCCCTGCAGAAACGGGGAACATGCTCACATATTGGACCCGCAATTTTAAAAATATTGTCCCTGAGGAAGGAAAAACCTCATTGGTTGAGAGAACTCTCATGGGGTGGTGCTTAAGAGCCATTGATTTAAGTGATTTAAGAGCAGAGGAAGCACAGGTCACAAGAGACAGACTTTTTTTTTCGGTTTCTTGTCTGTTCACTACAATAAAAAACAGATTTTAAACTGTCATCATAACGTAGAAAGCAGGGCTTTTGATTGTCAGAACTGGACTGGATTTAAAGGGCAACGTCGGTCATTTTGACTATTCTAATTCAGCTAACTTTAGCTATCAACATAAGTATCTGGTTAGGGTCAGCAACTCGTTCAGCCGCATGTCTTCCGGGAACACTCTTTCCTCGCCCGTAGCTCCTCGATGATCCCTCCTCGATGCTCGATCCTGTTCTGTCCCTCCGGCCTTCACCAAGGAGGGACACAACAACTTCCGGGTTCAGCTGAGCATTTGAGGAGTTCTCAAATAAGGCTTATGAGAGGCAGCCGAATATTTCCACTATTTGTTATAAATCGACCTGTGATAATGGATATATGATACCAAAGTCAGCTAATCTCATTTAGTTGTTCTGCAGGGAAACAGTAGTGCACAGAATCCCCATGGTTACCACACGTTGATTGCCTTGCGTTAACTCGCGGAGCGTTCACTGCCTGTCTATTTACATGAGAGACCCCGCAGATCCACGCTCCTCATGTGAAAAGCCCTTTACCATCACTTCCTGGCTTCCTGTCCATTTTAGAACAGATTTTAAGACTTTGCTTGTTTTAAAATTGGTTTGGCCCCGTTTATTTATCGATGCTTTTACATCGTCCACACTCCTGTCAGAGCACTGAGGTTGTCCAATCAGATACTCCTCCAAGGATCCAGGTTAAAAAAATAAAAGGGGACCGAGTCTTTTCAGCCTTTTCAAATCTCTGGAATAGTTCACTTCTTAAAATAAGAATTTCTCAGACCGCTGAAACTCAAAAAAGTCAAAAGAAGCAGTTTTTTATTAACCAATGTGAACTGTTGATTTGAACAGATTGTGCTTGGCCTTCCTGTCTCTCATAACTACTCACACACATCCTCATTTTATCTACAGTATAATCTTGAAATTTAATTAATGCTACCTTATGTTTAAGTTTTTATTCCGTGCTTGCTTGTGTTCAATTTGTAGTTTTTATGACTCTTGTAATTGCTCATTATACATTTTTTTTTCTTCTTGTCTTCCTCAGGTGAGACTCCTATCAGCCCCTAGGGGTTCTCTTAATCACACCTGCACCATCTTTTTTTATTGTTGTTTAGTGTGCAAATAAATACATTCACTTCAAATAAATTCATGTCTTTCATTAAGATGCACTCCGCCGGTGATGTTTCTAAATGTGTCTACGACTTGAAAGCCTTTGGCACGTGTGTAATATTCTCCTCACCTTGTTTGTGAGCCCTTTGAAAAGGTTATGTAACAGTTGGGGGGGGGGGGTCCATTTGTTTTGTGCTTTGAGACTCCTGACGCTCGTGTTTTGTTTCCTCCCCGTTTGCTGTCATGTGTCAGGAAACCCAGGAGAGCTGCTCTCCGGGGAGCGACGGTAACCAACTGCCGAAGCGCCAGCCGCCCGCCAGGTATTTCACCACACAAAGACTGTTTGTTTAGTTTCACATGGACTATTTTTGTCTTTGTTTCTTTCATTTTTTCCCTCCTGTTTTAATCAGTCCCCCCCCCCTCTCGGTATTCCTGTTTGTTTGCTCTTGTCATAATGACTTTTTTTTAAATTCTTTATTTTCTCCTTTTTTAGTTTTTTTCTGCCCTTCTCTATTCCTTTTTATTGTAATACGAAGGGTTGGGGATGGGGGGGAGATTTTATTATTTTGTTTTTAGCTCCGCCAACAGTCTTGTAACCGGTATAATTAAACGTGCTTGTTAACAATGGCAGCTAATGAGCAATACAACAGTATTAACAATAGCGGCTGATTAGACAAAGACAGGCTGATAAAGCTTAGCGAGAGAGCTCCCAGTACCTGAAGACACCTGTTCTCCGACGGCGTTTATCACACACACATATAGGAGATTACTCGGAAATCAATTGTTTGAATTAAAGCAAAGTCATCACCTTCTTTTGTCTCTTGGAAGTACCAGTCAAGACAAGGTGCTTTTTCCTGTACATAGTTAATTGTCAATTTATATAAACGATTCATTTGTTGACTGTGTTTTCACAAGCAGTCGTAATACAGACGCAACTAAAGATAGTACAATAGCATTTTTTGCTTTCGATACCTGAATCAGCCGATACTGAGTACTCATCTGATACCAGTGTGTCATATATTTTATAATGTTTGACAGATGTGTTCTACTATCCCTGTGTAGATGTGACATGATTTCTATCTTTGTTGTAAGGTCTGGCTCAGGTTGAACTCTTTGGGAAACATGAATGCCACAAAACTCCCTTGTATTATCCAGATTGACAGTGACTCATCACGGAAAAAGATCAAAAATAAAATACTTTGAAGTAGACTTCAGGGCTAAATTACGTGGTGTCTGATCGGTGCAATAACTCCAGGACTTTCTGATAGACTTAGACTTAGACTTAGCTTTATTAATCCCTTTGGGATGACTCCCGCAAGGAAATTAAAGTTACCAGCATCCCATACAGCATGAGAAGGAGAAAAAACAAGGAAACAACACAAGAAAACACAATGATCATAATGTTACACAGGACAACACACAGTACATATGGTCACATGAAGGGATTTTTTGAGGTGACTGGGGGTGGGAGATGAAAGAACAAAAATAAGGTGTTACCAGTATTTTAGGCAGTATCGTTATTTCTGATACTGGTATCAGTATTTAAACATCTTTTATCTCAACTAGGGCTCCACAATATATAGTTTTTTTTAAAAAATCATTTTAATATCACCTGGTACAATACACATATTGCGAGAGTCTGCAACATATCACGTAAGACACTCTTTTGTGTTAAAATAGAAAATATCAGAAGACTGCCCTTAAAAACGTAACTGTCTTTTATTTACACTTTTATTAGTGCTTCCTTTTACATTTTTAATGTTAAAATTGTTCAATAAAAGAAAGTTGGAAATCATTTCCTTTCATTTGATTTTAAACTCAACGAGCAGTTTGTTGTATTTTAGCAGAATACTGAAAGCAGCGGAACTGAGTACACTTTAATATCTGGTTATGGCAAGTAATATCGGTATCGCCTGCTGCATGCAGCGATGCAGGAAAACAAGTATTTTCTGTGCAGACTCTGAACATGAATAACATTTGTGACACAAATCTAGATGTGCGTCACTGAAATGCATGTCAAAAATCAATCCATTGTTGTTCTCCGCGTGTCACATACATTCTGGAGTTAGCTCGCTCAAACTTACCCCTTCTCATTTAAAAAAACAAATCTTTCTTCAGCCATCTCTTTTCCCCTTCACTTTTCATATTGTTTCAGTATTTCCACCTGGGAGCTGCCCAGTACAACCACAGCCCTCTGCGGCTGGCCACTGGGAGATGAACTGAATTTGGGAGCGTTCAAGCATTCACCAAAAAGGCCTGCAATGTATTGATCTAGTTGACATGGACAACACATTGTCTTGGAAGAAGGACATGCATGCCTGCAAAGACAAACAGCAGTACCTACATGAGTAGCAAAAAAAAGGAGGCTAGGAGGAAGTTGCTGTACAGTATGTGGTTTGGCAGCATTTATGTGTGATTATTATTGAAATATATGTAAACCCAAAGCTGTAGGCCTGATTTTAATTTTTTTAATTTTAATTTTTTTAACTGGGATCAAGATTCTTTGACATCGGTTCAGTATTAAGCGAGTCGACATTCAGAGAAACAAGCTACAATGTAGGGAGCCAGAGTGGCTCTTCCTGGTTGATCATGCAGCGGCTGCGGGTTAAATTCCGACCTGTGGCCCTTTGCTGCATGTAGTTCCCCCATCTCTCCCCTTAACTGTCTTAAGCTGTCCTATGAATAAAGGCCTAAAATGCCAAAAAAACAGGCTACAATGTACATAACTGAGCAATTGCGCACCTTCAAATTACGTCCAAAAATGTGCTTGTTTTGCAATTGACGGGCTCAGATTGACATTATAGAAAGGATTCCTAAGAAGGCCGACCTTTCTGTTAAACTGTAAGATTTTTTTTTTTTTAAACATCTGCAAAAAAGCCATCTCTAAAACCACCAGACTAAATTTCAATAAAAAAGCAATTTTATCATCAATGATGATAGACCACATGTTGGTCTGATGGACTTAGTCGCCATATTCCCCACAAAGTCAATGTAGTCCTTTTAATAGTGCTTAAGTACTGCATGCAGACAAACTGTAGTTTGATTATGATTTGAGGATATTATTGTGGATTTGAACCCAGGAGCGGTTGTGTGGCAAAGTGAGAAAACCACTTAGATTCCTTTATGTACAAGTTCCTTCAGTGTGTATGTTACACTTACAAAGAAGTACCACAAAGGTTATTTACACCAATGCCCCCCCGATTTGGAGAGTAGAGACCTTTTGAGTCATACAATAGTGCATTTACACGGAGGAACAGCGACCTGACACACCGTAAAGTACTTCTGAAAAGCCCTCAAAACACGCCGAGAGTCGGCGGGAAATGAAGGAGGCTACAGATAAGAGTCGACTTGTAAAACATAATTATATTTCCGTCGGCAGGGTGCGAAGCCATTGAAAGGAATGCATTTAACCTGTGATTCATGCATGGCAAGAAGTTGTCGAGGGGAAAAAAAAGAACACCAGTTAAATTGTGGAGGTAAGAAGCCTTGAATACAGTGTAGCTAAGGTCATACCATCTTATGGAAATAATTTGATTCGGTGCTAGTCTCCTGCAAGCATTTTCTACAGGGAAAAGGATTATATCTCACCATTTTTTTTTGCTCCCTAGAGGATGGGGAAAGGTCTAGGGGTATTAAAATCCTGTGAGCAGGTTCGGGCCTGAGTAACTCCAGAAAGTAAAAAGGAAAACGTTGAACTGTGGACTTTGTTTCGTGCCGCCACTCTTAAAACCCTTTCCTGCTTATCTTTCCTTTTTTTAACCATACATTACACTGGATTGAACTGGATTCATTTATTCATAATTGCTCTCCCAAGTAGACCAGTTTCCTGTTGGCTTTTGTTTAAATTAAGTGTTTATTTGAGTTTTTCCAGGGGCTAAAAGTTAGTGAGAAGTAAAAAAAAGCAGCATGTTTCATCAGATAAAAAAAGGTTTGTCATGCAAATTATGAATGTAATCTTCCGCTTACTGTACGTATTGCTTACCACCTCCGTTTCCGTGTATTTTAGTGCAACGGTAAACAGAAGTGTTGTTTGGCTTGCAGTAAAGGGAGAGGTTTCCCATGCCCCGACTGATATTCTGCTGCTGAGTGGGGAAATCACATCCGGGTTCCTTTTAGAGCTGGCAGGCTATCAAAGCAGAAGGACATTAATACACGTTCCTGACTCTTCCTTTTCCTATCCAGCGCTATATACACTGCATCTGTCACTCACTAACATTGTCCTAAAGCCTTTTGTTTACATGAAGGTTAAAGCATCTAGTTCATGGCTTGTTGGCCTTGTCTGTAAAACAAAAGTTGTCTTTGCATATAAAAGTCTTTACAATGTGTTGGTTAACCTTTCCAGGAGGGATACAAGGATATAAATCCACATCTGCTGTTCTGGATTTTCCAGTAAGGCTGGGCAATATATCAATATCATATCGATATCCAGATATCTTTACTGGGGATTACTTATGATTATTTATCCAAAATCTAATTGAGACAATAAGTAGTTAAAGCGACAAACGTCAAGCCTACAATGTCGTCGCAATATCAACATAGATGTATTTGGTCAAGAATATTGTGACATATAATTTATTTGCCCAGCCCTGTGGTCCAGTGAATATGGTGACGCCTAAACCGTCTCTCTTCTCCACCTCCTTGCACTGCTTAAACAAAGTAGGTGAGCGGGTATCAGGGCAGCCCCTACCTAGTGACTCCATCCCTCAAAAACACACACACACACACACAAACTATAGGAACAATCGCGATGTAGTTTTATCTTTAGATTCCACCGCTATGTTGTATGTGTTTCTGAGAGATGATAGTTCATCCATGATGCTTTTTAGATCTTCTGGACTGGCAATGTCTTAGTTTGTTGTAAATCTGGCTGACGATTTGGATTATTAGTTTCATCGTAATTCTTCAGGTAATGCTGGTGGTCCCTTAACATACTTTGACACGGATAGCCTTTTGATCGTATTGCTTTTATTGCTCGTAACATGTTTACTTTGGACTAAGGCTACATTTACATTACTACATTTTAGTTTAAGAAAAAAAACATCTTTGCTACTTTTACACCCTGCATTAACACTGCTCTCCACCAGGCTCCTGGCTCACCACCAGGATTATTTGGAAACACTTTGAAACACCCTGTTTCGGTTTAAACTAGAGTTAAAATCACAAAGTAGTTTGCGTCTTTAGATTCAACAGATACATTGTATTTGTGAGTAGAGAAAGATAGGAAATGCATGTAAAAAGGAGACTTGGTTAATGGTTATTTTCCAGGTAAGGCATCACAGCTGGACTTGAGTTTGAGTCGCCCCCTCTCCAACAAATGTCTGAGCCCTTTCAATCAGGCAGATTCACAGCACTTGAACTGATACTCCATCTGGATCGCCTCCACTAAGCAGGTTGGCATCATTTGAATCAGGGGAGCTGCTACCGTCTGCCAATCTTCATACGTAAGGAGGACTCGTTATTCAAATGTATTCTGGACTTGTTTATTACCTAAATTACATGTGCATCCCAAGTAACGCACAATTCTCTAACTGTGAGGGAAATATCATGTCAAGAAGTGAATATTCATGGACGCTTTCTGTCAGTCTATCCTGAAGAGATATTATTGGCACTGTCTGGTACAATATCTGCGAGCTAGATGTGAAAGATCAGAGCGATATCTAGCCTTGCGGGATTTGCCCAACCCCGTTGGGACTTTAAAATCGAGGTTAACCTCTATAGCTGTCACCTTCATCTGTCCCCCCCCCCCCCCCCCCCCCCCCCCCCCCCCCCCCCCCCCCCCCCCCCCCCCCCCTTCTCCTCCCCTTCCCAGTGCTCTGAACTCTTCCTTTCAGAGTTTCTTTTTAAACCACAGCATGCCACCCCAAGTTGGCCAAAGTGCACTCACAGTCGGATCAAAGTTGTCTATTCTTTTGGCTTGGCGGCATGCAAAAGGTGATAACATTGCTTTGTGATTCCTCCGGCGCTTTTTTGCTCTGCGGTCTGGGCGGCGCAGACCCGCCCCCACGCACCCAGCCTTCCCGTCTAGAGGCCGAGGAGGCATCCTAAGCCTGAGCGCTCTGCATTTCCTTTTCTCCAAATAGTAATTAAAAAGGAATAATCATTTCTCAGCGGTCGCAGTCCAAACAAACAGACTGACAGCTCTCTTCTTTTTTTTCTTCTTTCTCCACTCGGCTAAGGCCCACAGTTGATATCTCCCCGGTGGCTTTTCTTTTTTTTCCAGTGGCTTTTTGAAGCTGCCACTTCTTGGTGTTATTATCTTTGTCTCCAGCCCTGGCCCCTTCGTGCCGGTGCTGGCACCGTTGGCACTGGCCTTGCCCAATGCCATCCCTCTGTTCGACGCTCAACTTTTTTCTCGCCACATGAAAGTGGCTGCCCCGCTGAGAGACCCCACCACGTGGCCTGGACTGTACCTTTTCGCTCCCAAACTTTCCTGACCTAATTAGCGGCAAATGAAATCAGACAGGATTCATTCATTATTAATTTCCCCGGGTTGATGGTTGTAGGGTGTTTAAAATAGACATTGGACAGAGAGAGGGAGAGAGAGACTGAGCTGTGAGGTTGAAATAGTCTTTCTGGCTTCGACTCTCCCTTCCTGTCTAGGACTTCATTTGAATGCAGTGCACGGTGTTAGCAAAGCAACACTGAAACACAATGCAAGTTAATCAACGCACTTTGCATGCAACCGTGTTCAGTTATCTCTCTCTCTCTCTCTCTCTCTCTTTCTCTTTCTCTCTCTCTCTCTTTGAATGTGCAGCCTGCCAAAAAGCTCTCTCTCATCTCCATGTTAAACTGCGTGTTCTGCTTCATGTCGGTCTTCTCATCCCGCTGTTGTTAACCTAAAACCTTTTTTTTTCGTGATGGCGTCTTTCAACTGCAAGGCCACCTTTCAGCAGCAGGGCTGACTTGAAGTAATCCGCAATGTATTGTAGATAATAAATAGTAATTAGGTAATAGATTCAGGTACGTATCCCAACATTGCTAAACATACATTTTTAACAGTTTGGTGCCTCGAAAAGTTGAGTCAAATGGCAAGGATACATCCTTAGACGTGTGGATGGTAAAATGTGGATTGTAACTTGAAATACTACAGCACGAGATGTTTGGAACGAATATGCCTCAGTTTTTGTTTCCTCTGCTCCAAACTGCCCCACAAAAAAACAGTTAAGGCAGGTTTAGTATATGAGATTTTCCTTTCAGATGGGATGAACTGCGACAGCACATTTCTTTTGTATTTTTTTTTAAAACATTAAAGTGACACTTGATCACTTAAGCTCTCAGCAGTACTTTTTGCGGGTTATTTTTAGTCTATCACCCACTATTCCCTCTGTAGGGTTAAATAAATAGTGAACTATATAGGGAAAGACCAAACCAGATTTCTGTTCAGTTCCCTATTGCCGTGTTAGGCAACGGTTTCCAACACTCGTTTTTTTGATTTGGGCTTCTGAAATAGTCAATTTGAATAAAATGTCTATGGCTGTGTGGGTCATGGCTTTCCGTCTTAGTTAATCCTGGACGTTTCATTTGTGCCAATAGTTGGCACAGACAAATGTTTTATCATGTGAGCCAGTTAGCATGTCAACTTAATATTGTCTGGGTTGAGGTCGCTTTTTCTTTGATAGGCAAAGGTTTTGAACACAAAGATATAGGGATATAGTTGCCCGTGTACACTCGCTATCACTTTCTCTCCCGCTCTTGGAGAGAACAGAACAGAGCAGCGGCCAGGCCTTTGAGTCTCGCTCTGTATTCTGACTCTGGCGAGCTGCAGGTCCTTGGTTTGCAGATCAGTGGTGGGCGCTGGCGAAAAACGCTGCCAGCGTCTACCTCCTGCGGTGGACCAGAAGAGGGCTGTCGACTTCCCAAGTGGTGTTTCTCTGTGATCCTTGGGGGGCGGGAGGTGCTCGTTGGTGGTGGGGTCAGACCGGCTGTCTGCATGTAATCGTGTGTTTTGAGGAATTTTTTTAAAGAACAAAAATCCAAATCGGACGTCAAGCAGAGGAGGAGAGCTAAGGTCAGGTGAGCTTTGGCAGACTGCAGGCTAAACTAATTAAAAGCTTTTTGGGTTTGGACTCAAATACAAATGTAAATGACTACACACTGGGGTACATTTAGACTCTGGAGATGTGTATAATTGATAGGACTTGACTTTGTAGTACATGGGGCACCCTATGACTTCCACAATAGAGGAAACAAAAGCGATAATCAGCAAACTAAGATCCTTGTTTTATCCCCCTAGTCCAGTGGTGGAAGCAAGACTTATTTTAAAATGTAACATATTAGGGTAGTCAAGGGTGTAACTGTGGGTTCAACATTGGGGAGTGGGGGGGTTTGAGATCGCCAACTATCTAAGGAGGTCCCGGGACATGTCTGCAAGAACTTTCGTGGGAAAAAACCTCTGAGACAAAAATGTGTGCTTATTTTTAAGGGATTTGTCATTTAAAAAAGCAGCATTCTGACTGTCTTCGTACTGTACTTATTCTCTCAAACAGTATTGCTGAAGTATTGAAGTACTAACCATAACTTTCGTCTTCTAAAGAGCTGCTCTTTTTTCCATTCTGTAGACAATTGTATCCTCTATCCAGACATCCAAAGTAATACAGCAATAATGCAGTAATACATCAAGCCTGTAACAAAACAGACTTCCAGATGGTTCGATCTGCAAAATGATGCACTGAATTCTCTGAGTCCATTTAGATAATGTTGCTTTCAGAGTGTCTTTGTCTGTCATTGCTTTTTCAGTGTTGTTTTCAACCTGGACACATTGTGTTCAGATGTTAAACCCCCCCCCCTCCCCTGACATTATGAAGGTTGTATGTTTGGTTCATGAACGCAGTGGACATAATGTGTGACAACAATGGGGAATTCCTCATTTTTATGTATTTAAATATCTCTGTTACGGTAGGGCAACAACATTCACTTTTTCCTAATGCATTTCATATTTCCTAGTTTCCTCTGTGTTAGTAACCCATATAAGCCCAAAAGTACAAAGAAAACATTCTGGCTTTTCCAGTGATTCTTGTTTCTTTGGTTTGATTTCACACATAACGAATAACTTATTGTTCTGTTTAACTCGTCAAGACTTTCACTGTCTGAAATGCCCCTGAGAAATGGTTTGAAGAACACCGCCGCGCAAAGCAAACTTGAGCGATAACGTGTGTCAAAAAAAACATCAATACACATTTTTGCCTTGCTGCGGTGTGAGCCGTCTTGCGGGAAAACTGCGGGAAACACATCAAAACAACAGAGGTGTCACACAGGCTGAGAGGTAAAAGATGTTCCAAGTCGTCAAATCAGAGTTAGATTCAAACACGGTACACAGTCTTGAGTGCAGAGAGAGAGAGAGAAAGAGACATAGGGAGCGATATGTAAAAGAGGAGAGATCAACCGTACAGTCATGTCATAGCCCAAGGCAAAGAGCTGCAGATGTAACAAAGACAGGGCCTGCGATTGTCAAGAGGCATGGATAATGATAGCTTTGCATGTAGGGTACAAGGCAAACATCAAGGCCATGCACATCGCAGTGCAGGACTTTAAAGGCTGTGGCGAGAAAAGGGCCATGGGAGTTGAGATGGCCCCAATATGGCCCCCAGTGGCTCCCCCATGTGATGGCAGGGGCAGGTAACTGGGAACAAAGCAAATTGGACGGGTTACAGTGTGAAACGGTGTCAGGGCTCGACTCTCTTTCTTTCAAAGGGGTTTTTGTGTTGAAAACTTTTCTTCTCTTGTTTTTTTGTTTGTTTGATCCTCCCTGTCCCCCAGCATGCATCGCGCCAACTCTTTCTGAGTGGACGAGTCAGAGCTGCTCTGCTACATTTAACATTGCAAATGGCAAGACAACTTGCTGTACAATGTGGAGTAACCGGCCGCTTACATTGCTCATGTAACGTATGCAGAGCGGATGTTCCAACACAACACGTCCGCTATAATGAATGACACCTGGCGACGCATATCACAAACAATACAAACAATATCGAACAATATCGCAGTCTTCTATTTATATTTATTAAGCGCAGAATGCATCATACTTTTTACACCGAAATATATCAAAGTGTGTACACTCTTCAAATTAAGCCACTGATCTACAGGAATTAGCGTATTGGCAGTTTGGTTTGGAGAGTTTCTGTTTTTATTTCTTGATTCCCTCACCTGTCTCCTCTGATCCCAGCTGGCAGTAGATGTAGACGCTGCGCAGGTTCAAATGTTTCAACATTGTTTGTTTTTATTGTTTGAGTATTAAGGCGCTTTTATGATCGTCAGGACCTGCTTAATGAAAACAATTAGAATTAGATTTTAGTCTGCTAACGCGACATTTGCCTGTAGATTGCATTAACACAGTATGACACAGGATGTAATATGACCGGATATATTCAAAGTAAAACAGTTTTTCCTTGCACATTTGGCCCAGGAAATATGCCTGCTCTCTTCACAGTTGGTGCATTGCTCGCTATATCATAGACTTCAGGAGCAATTAATGAAATTATGATAGAGAGCTGGAGTTAGTTCAGGCAAGCGTGCAGCATTTCCCCTCTGAGTATTTATGTCTTGGTTTTGTGTGTATTTCGGTAAAGAGTGCAACTTTTCACTTGGCGGGACGCCTCTTAATGACCGTTGGCTGCCAAATGTTTCTTCAGAAGCCATAAACATCATTTTTCCCCAGCCTGTTCCTTGAATACGCACAACAAAAATAACCATCTAAACTTTGTTCTGTGTCCAATCCAATTATGAATACTTTGAAAAGTTCATCAGTATTTGCCAAACACTGTGCTTTAAATTCAGGGCAACTGAAGGGCAAACATCAGCAGCTTTTTAAACACTTAATGGCAGAAAGTATGGGTGGGTGTCTGTGGAAGATACTGCATTGTATATGATCCCCGTCATAAAACAATACAATTAGTGTTACAGACAGCTTGAGAGGCCTGCGGATTCCTGGTGGTGCGTAATCTTACTATCTTCTATTTTCTATCTATTATGAAAACGTAATGCATGAAATGAATTAAATGGCAAAGGTAAACCACAAACCCCAGCAGTGATCTGCTGATTATAAGTTCAGAAGATTGGCCAAATTTGAATAAGTTAAGTTTTGTCCCGCAATTACATATTATGGCTGTCTCAACAGCATTTAAACAATTACATCTCAACATGTAGTTTGGACCTGCTTCACATTGAATTATTTAAATGTTGCTCAATTTGGTCCAGTCTTGTCTGGATCTGACCTGCAATTAATAATAATAATAATGATAATACATTTTATTTAACTGAGGTTTTGACAACTCCAGTTTGTTTCTGAACGTAAAACAACTGCTAACTTTACTACATTTGTATTTGCTCCAAAGTAAGGATTCATTTCTTTCATAGGTTATGTGAAACTAGAAGTTGCAGTAGTTGGAAAATGTGATGGCATAGCTAAATTATTCCAAACAATGCCAAGTTGATTTGAAACTCATGCTGTGCTTGTGAGCGTCAAGATCAGCACACCATTTCTTTTTATGTATGTAGGTACAAGAGGCTGCTGCTGGGCTGGAGGGGGGGTTGTTAAATTCCCCAAGAGACCACAACGGTCACGACAAAGGCGTCTTAGTTCAATGCCACCACCATCCACAGTGCCTTTACTTCCTCATCTGCAGTAGGATGAAGTCTCCAGCCAGCTGGATGGGTGGGGCGGGGGGGTCCAGCATGGCGCCCAGTAAGGGGTCCCTGTTCCACCCCCAGGCCTGTGGTTGATCTAGCTACTGATTGTTAAAGCTCAAGCGAGGGCTGAGGCCTTGTCGACTAGACCCTGACGAGACGTCTGGGTCGACATGAGTCGGCCTCACTCATGTCTCGTTCAAAGGTTAAGCACACGATTATGAGCGTCTTGCTGAATTCAGCAACCGCGAGCCGGGTTGCGATGGCCTGTGGTGCTTTTTTTTTTTTCATGATTAGACCGGCCTGTATTACTCTGGTTCAGTCATGACTCTCTGAGAGCTGAATGCCGACGAGGTTGTTTGCAGGGATTGAATCTCAGAATACAAAATGTATCAGTCACTGTACAAGTAGCACAGGATATCACTTATAGTTAATGAACAGTTGATTGTGAAAGACAATACAATTCTTACAGCTTTTTTTAAGACTACTTTTTGGGGCCTTTTCCTTATTATTAGATAGTGGAGACAGGAAAGGGGAGAGAGCTGGGGGATGACACGCAGCAAAGGGGTGCACAGAGGTGGGTAGAGTAGCCAAAAATTGTAAAAGTACTGTTACTTCAGAATAAAATGACTCAAGTAAAAGTCATCCAAATAATTACTTGAGTAAGAGTAAAAAGTACTGAGTAACTGAGTAACATCTAATGTATTAACACAAGCATCAATTAAAAGGTAAACATGCTTTCAATATGAGGCCCGGGGGGTTTCTCCTCGTTTGTGTCTACCTAGCCGACGGTTGAGTCTGACATCTCTGTTTTGCTACGACTGTCAAGCCAACACGTCCCGCCGCTGAGATCGAGCATGGTCACGTGACCGCACGACGATGTTTGATTGGTGAAACACAGTCACCTGGTGTAGCCTTTAGCGGAAGTCTCTCTCTCTCTGTCAAAATAAAACATTAAAATGAGGCGTACGCGGGGGGGATAAAACCAATGACTCATAGAATACCAAAGAGGTAAAAAGAAAATTAACAAGCCCATTGTCGCCTAATGTAGCAGAGTAAGAGTACAGTTTTTTTCTTCTCAAATCTACTCAAGTAAAATTATAGTGATTTAAAACTACTCCTAGAAGTATAAGTTTTTCAAAAACGTACTCAAGTAAACGTAACTCGTTACTACGCACCTCTGGGGGTGCAGGTCGGATTTGACTCAGCCTACCTGGGGCGAGCGCTCTTATTGGGTGAGCTAGAGGCCCCTGAAATTCATATGACTTTAATGAGTAAGATCATTCGGTTGTTTCACCTCCATCACTGCTTTGTAGATGGGTTACTTGTGTGACTAATGTGATTAGATGTTCATACATTTGATGAGGATAATGAAAATGATAACTCCAGCCGTTAAGTTTGTTTTAGTTGAGTCACACTAACGGATATCTTTCTACACACATTGTCTTTATGATGACCTGGCGAAGTCATTTTCCATAAGGCTACCGTACGTGAGTCACTTTCGTGACCTAAAAAGGTCTGAAAGACTCCTAGAAGTAATGCGACCAAACTTTTGTTTAAATTTGTTCAGAGTTGCTGGTTGTTGGTAATATTTTAACTAGTAGGGATAATTGGAAATGCACAGAATCTTGCAGCACTTTAATTAGGGGGATGGGAATCCGTTTTCTTGACAAGGAGCTACTTGTTCTCTATTTATACTTGGCTCGTGGTTTAGTTGGCCTGCTGATGGAGTCTGTTTAAGCTGTTTAATGGTACATTTGTGCTGTAACTGTCGTTTGGTCTGCATGCTTGCGTTGTTAAATGTGACCTTTTTGTTTGCTGTATTTGTTTCAGGTCCCACTTGGAAAACAAACTTAATTCCCAGTTATACAAAATATAAATCATGTATGTAGAAACAAATACATTTGGGGTGGTTTTCATCTACAATACTGTTGTAGAAGATGCAAACTTTTAGGCAACACTTTCCCCTGAATTCAAAATAGAGTCCTGAGTTGAATGAAAGTTGATCGCTGTGAACTTTCATCATCATCTATGCTGCATTCGTCAAACTGCGGTGTTGACTCATCCGGTGTTTTGGCCTCAATGTCCAGATCGGGTGCAGAATGCTTCAGTTGTCTCAGCCCAGGGCCAAATTCAAAACGAAACACTTAATTACTCAGTTTCCTTCAGGCTGTCTGGATAATTAAATTGTTTGCGTCTCCGACACATTACAACCCAAGTCAGGCAGTCTTGATACATGCAATTGGAGGCTTTTCAGATTGTATTTGGAGCCAGGTCTGGCATTTAACTCAGCCCGGCAGTTTAAACTGGCATTGTTTGTCCAAATTCCTTTTAGTCACATTTTGATTCATGACAGATGTGATTTTTTTTCTGATTTACATATCCCATTGCTCCCAATGTACACAGCCGTCACGCAGCATGTAAATGAGAGACAGAATTTCCCAACTTGGAACTTGGGACATTACGCAGTGTTTTTTTTATTTTCCATTTGGAGGTCCCTTTGTGAATGAAGCCTAATAATGTTAAGAGGATCAAAAATATATCAAATTGTACTATGAATGTGGCATTTTAAGTTTTAAAGCAATCCGGAAATACATGTCCCACATGCACTACAGTATTTTTTGAAGGCAACCATTTGGATAAACTTGTAGATACCACAATTACGTACTCAGGACATTTGCCTTCTTTTCATATTCTACAACTATCTCATCCATTTAGCTGTCTGACACAATTGAATGTGACTGCATTTCCCTAAACAGGTTGCAGTACAAACGATAATCCATGTACAGGGGCCCCTGTACTTTCTCCCTCTTCCTGTGCAATGGTCTGATTGATTTTTCACCTTGCAGCGGTGCTTAATCTTCCATTAGGAGAGTAAAGACTCGCCCTACAATGACATAATTTAAAAATGCATCACAAGCGCATTGGTGACTCAGCCCCAGGGCGCTTGAGTGGGATGAAGGGGGGCGTGGCGTTGTGCGTAGGCAGAATCAGAAATGTTACTCCATAATAAGCAAGGTACAAAATGTCCGCTTTGCTGGATTAAAAACAAAAGACATTATTCTACTTTGTTTCTCAACATTTATCTTACCAGGTACATGTTGTTGCTAATCTGGCAGTATACCAAACCCCAACTCATTTATATCTAAGGAGGCTTTTTTCAAGTAAGCTTCTCATGAATGTTTGTGGCTATACTATTTATCAGCAGAGTCCTGTTGAGACTAGTATTTCTCAATGCTGTAATATGAGCATTAAAGCAATCTTGTGACTGGAAAGCTGTGGTCCATGAATAGCAGATGTAAAGGAGGGTCAGCGATGATCAGGATGCAAGTAGCCACTAATAAAGAAAAACAAACAAAATTTGCTATCCTCCATATAGGCCACCCACGGTTCCCCCCCCCCCACCAGTGAGAAGTTAGAATAAAAACAGCGATGTGTTTAAGAGCAATTTACCAAACAACCGTTGACCAAGCAGAACACCAGCTGGAATATATGAGAGTTCATCCTAGTATTAGCGCCCAGTTGTACTGGACTCTCCCAATGATTTATTTAAATATGAATATCATTTTATTTTAACCAGTTTTGTTAACTGGGATAAGCATAATACACATTTCTGTTATGAAATTGTCAGAAATATCAGCCATAGGCATAGATTTCTGTTAAAAAAGGTAACATAGACTCGTTGGGTTTACGGTTTGCAGACAGTCTTGGTGCGTCTGCCTTTCACCAAATCATCGTATCATGTAGTCTGAAGAAGAGTGAAATATCTTTTACTTTAACTAGAATTTAAATGTATAGTGGAATGGTTGCAAATCACGTAATCTACACACCAAATTAACCATATCATTTTACTGTTTTATCATTTCCTGCGTCACGTCCGACAGCTGCCTCAGGTCGTGCACTTTGAATGTCTCCAGAACACACCGCCATGCTCGCTTAAGCCTCTCAGTTTCCATCTCTTCTTTAAGAAGGGAGCACAGAGATTCATTTTCTACAAGAGCCTCAATTTTCTTGCTTTTCAAAAAACCACAGCAAATATTAGGAAAGGTGATTGGTTACAGCTATGAAGTGCCTGCCTGCAGCCAGCAAGACCCTTTTTTTGATTTGAGACAAAATGCTATATGATTATGACCGGCATCGAACAAGGGAGAGTCGGAGAGCGAGAGTTTACTCATGTGGGACTCCGCCGCCAGTGATGAAAGTAAGAAGCCTCTCCACCCTGAATTTGTGACAGGACACCCTTGAAAGCGAGAACCCCTGGTTTATCAATTTGCTTTCAAAATCGCAAAGATGAGATGACGTGTGTTGCAGAGGAGCGGTTTGTTTTATCTCGCTTCAAAGCTTCCCCCAAATGCAACCCACCACGCTTTATTCTTTTTTTGCTTTTCTGCCTCTTCCATTCCGAGTGCAGAGTAAAGGTTTGCGGTAAACATTTGCAGAGCATCCCCCCCTCTCGAAGAGAGAACAAGTCGTTGGATTCATGTCTGTGTCTTGATTCTTTATCCTGTCTCTCGCCTTTTCTTTCCCTCTCTTTTGAAAGAAACATCTCTTGAGGCTTGTGTATACACTGAAT